>NC_046357.1:26660375-26960375 GCF_000738735.6 Corvus cornix cornix | reverse complement strand
AATATCTTTAAATCAGTGTAAATGTGTATATGTTTGAAAAAGAAAGAAAATATTATTTCTCTTCCTAATAGTATGTTACATTGGCCAATAATATCCACACGTGGATCTGTCAAAAATTGACCAGAAAAATGTCTTACTAGATTAGAATCTTACTAGAGATGTGTAGTGAACTTGAAAAGTTAATTATTATTGTGATTCCAGTGATTTATTTTGGAACAATAATCTCAGAGTTCAACAGCAAATTACTGCAGAATTCCACTTTTATTAAAGCCCACACAAACAAGACTGGTAGTTTCATTTTGCAGAGGAAAATAAAATTAAGTTCCATCTGCATTTCCTTCATTACCTAAGCACCAAGTGATTTAATTTCTAGTATGATTCTTTAAACTAGCAGTTTCCCCCTGTTCTCATTTTCATTTGCATTGCACGTGGCCAAAAAAGAAGGACCACGACACTACACTTAGACACACCTGACACTACTTGTTTACTGAACTAGTTCCATGCAATTTAGAGAAGAGATTTCTTCTTAATCCAAATTTCTCAACCTAGTCTCTGGAGTTGACAAAACAGCATTGTTTAAAATTAGTAGTAATCTACTAGGAGATAAATAGTGCCTTCATTTAGAAATTTTCTTTCACATCAAGTACTTGAGTTAGTGTTGCAACTGCCAATTCCTGCTAGACATTCCTGTCAGTAACTTGCAATCACTTTTTGTGGCTGACATCTGCAAGAATTCATGAAGTCCAGTTGAGACTAACCAAGAAAACCACACCAAGACTTCCATAACAAATCTCACTGGAATTGCTCTCTGTTAGATTCATTGGTATTCAAGACCTTTGTGTCCTGCCTGATGGCTTTGAGACAGAAATTGATGTATCATTTTTCATATATTAAAGCCAGCTATGTTCTTCACTGCTTCACACCCATTACTTTGTTGAGACTTTCTGACATGCTCTCAGCCAAATGATACTGGGTTAATTTAAAAACAGATTTCGGTCTGTCATCTTCAGGATGTGCTGCAAAAAACAGCAAAGAATTTCCAGGCTCCTTTTACCCTTCCTGAGGAATAATAGACAATTTCTATTTTAGAAATATTTTTCTAGTCTTTACATACAAAAGAAAACCCTTGAAATCTTTTTTGCCTAAATATTTTCATTATATTTACCAGAGGGACAATGATATTTTCTTCACTTAAAATGCAAACAAGTGAATACAAGTCAGTTACAATTAGAAAAAAGAACCTTATCCAAAAAAAGAGTTTAGTATCAAACCCAGGGTTTTTAAAAATATGACACAATGCTAGCAGAATTCCACCCTTTTGGATTTTCTTTGTGGTTTCAGGTATTTCAAGAACATGAAAGTGATTTAGCCCCTTATGACTCATGTGACTAGAACTCCGAATATATGGAAGTAACTCCACTTCTAAAACAAACGTGATCTTCTTATACACCTTTTTATATGGCCACCTTAGCTAGGTTTTGGGTGCCCTGTCCCTGGCCAGTGTTCAAGGCCAGGTTGGATGGGGCAATGAGCAACCTGATCTACTGGGTGGCATCACTGTCCATGGTAAGAGGATTGGAATAAGGTGATCCTTGAGGTCTGTGCTGGTTTTTCCTGGGTGGAGTTAGTTTTCTTCACAATGACTGGTATGGGGATTTGTGCTGAACTCAGTGTTGATAAGAAAGATGATTTTGTTATCGCTGAGCAGGGCTTACACCGACCCAAGGCCTTTTCTGCTTTTTGTACTGCCATACTGATGAGAAGGCTGGAGGTGCATGAAAAGCTGGGACTAGCCGCAGCCAAAAGAAGTGGGTCCAACTGACCAAAGGGATATTCCATACCATATAACATCATACTCAGTGTATAAAGTATGGGGAAGAAGGAGGAAAAGGAGGACGTTTAACATAATCATGTTTGTCTTCCCAAGTAACCATTACATGTAATGACCACACATGGGAAGTGTGAATTATTTCCTGCTTGCCCATGTGAAGCAGCAAAATAATTCCTTGTTTTGCTTTACTTGTATATAAATTTTTCGCTTTCCCTATTAAACTTTGTTATATTAACCCATGACTTTTCTAGCTTTTACCCTTCCAAAGTTCTTCCTGAACAAGTGCCTGCATGGTGCTTGGCTGCTGACTTGGGTAAAACCACAACAGGTCCCAAGCCATAATATGATACTGTAATATACAAAAGTTTGCATGAAAGATCTTTGACTATAATAATATGTACATATTCTGCCTTTTAATTATTTTATTTTCTTGACATTTTTTGTCAAACTGTCAGAACAGGGACATATGTCATATGGTGTGCTACATGGCTTATGTATTTAGAATACAGCACAATGCTATTATCCTCAAGTACATATTAATGAGTCTTCAGGCATTTTTTAATGACTTGAAAAAGAAGAAAGTATTACTTGCAAAGCCATTGAGATGATGTTGGAGGACACTAAAAAATTCAGGGGTAAACATTTGTCACTGAGTGTGGAGTATAAATGCGGTAATAAGATTAAATGAAGAATGTAAAAATGAAAGGTGAAGAACAGAGTTTCTTATCATGAAATATAATTCAGAGCAAAGCTTCGTACAGCAAGAGTCAAGTAGGAACTTAATTTTGTAGTAGAGGTTGGCTAAGTAGAGGTAACTTCAGAACCTTTCAGATGGAGAGGTTTCTGCAAACAAAAAGAAATTAAAGATAAGGAAGAAAAGAAATAAGGGATTTCTACACCCTCATGCCATCTCTTCTTCCTATGCACGTCATAGGCATAGTGATAAAAGAAAGCAGAATCCACACAGTAGACTTCTATGGCCCAAGATTTGTGTGTGGTATGTGTACATCAGCTTAACCATTCTGCTACCCTTTGCTGATAAAAGTGAGTACAGTTTTCAGTTAATTTCGTCAATTAGTACAATTTTCAGTTAATTTCGTCAATTAGATACAAAGTAACTGAAGCCTCCTCTTAATACTCAGGGACAGCCAGCTGAGGTCAATGGCTCATGAATACCCTTACAAGTAGACTGAACAAAGTGCTGACATATACACCAGACATAATTTGGCATTAGTTTGGGGGCAAAACACCAGAAGGAGCGAAGCGAGGGGTTTCCGGAGCCAGAGAAATCTGAGAGAGCACGGAGAGACACAACAGGACCAGTCCTGATCTGTCAAGGGCAATGCCACAGCAACAACAAGAGATTTAAACAGCTCCAGGGAGCTGAGCAACCCCAGATGAGGAGAACAGGGTAGGCCAACAGAGGGGGCAAACAAGACATGGCACATCAGAAGGTCATGTCATAGGAGTTTGCATGACAGTGTGCGTGCAGGAGGGCAGAGCCACCCTCCCGGCTCCTGAGGTGAGCTCACTTAGTGGTTTTTCCTTACCCAGCTAGAAAAGACCCAGCTGGAGTTCCTTCATGGTTGAAAGCCATTGCTAGAAGGAGTGTGGTGACTCAGATGGAGCATCCTCACATTTATGCAGCTGACCAGGTTTGTGGCTGGCAGAGAGTGTTTGAGCTTCTGTACTGGAGGGCAGCAGAGACCTAGGGGCAGCCTGACAGAGTTGGGAGCAATGGACAACCCAGCTGAAGTGCACATAAACCAATGCATGTGGTATGGATAACAAACAGGAGGAACTGGAAACTATTGTTCAGGAAAATTACGATGTATTTGCTGTCATGGAAATGTGATGGGATGACTCCGTAGCTGGAGTGTTCCAATGATGGTTATAAGCTCTTCAGAAGGGACAGGTTGGGAAGCAGAGGCAGTGGCTCTGTACATTAGGGAGGGTTTCGACTGTCCAGGGCCCAAGGGCAGTGATGATAGGTTTGGGTGCCTGTGGGTGAGGATCAGGGAAAGGCCAACGAAACAACCTGACCAACCTAATCTCCTTTTATACCACCTAGTGGATGAAGTAAAGGCTGTGGATGTAGTCTACCAGGACTTCAGCAAAGCCTTTGACACCCATCTCTCATGGCAGGGGAAGCTTTCAGCCCATGGCCTGGACAGGTGTACTTTTTACTGGGTTAAAAAATGTCTGGCTATACCCAGAGAATGGAGGTGAACGGTGTCACATCCTGTTGGTGTCCATACATTAACAGTTTCCCCCAGGGCTCAATACTGGGGCCAGTCCTGTTCGATATCTTTACTGATGATCTGGATGAGGGAATCGAGTGTACTGTCAGTACACAAGTTCACAAATGATACCAAGTTAAGCAGGAGTGTTGATCTGCTGCAGGGCAGGAAGGCCCTGCAGAGGAATCTGGACAGGCTGGATCAATGGGCCAAGGCCAAGAGTATGAGGTTCAGCAAGGGCAAGGATTCTGCACTTGGGTCACAACAACCCCGTGCAGTGCTGCAGGCTGGGAGCAGACTGACTGGAAAGTGACCCAATGTACAAAGACCTCCCAGGAGTGCTAGTCAACAGCAACTGAACATGAGCCAGGAGTGTGCCCAGGTGGCCAAGAAGGCCAATGGCATCCTGGCCTGTATTAGGAACACTGTGGCCAGCAGGACCAGGGAAGAGATTGTCTTTCTGTTCTTATCACTGTTTTGGCTGAACCTTGAGAAAGCCTTATGAGGAGCAGCTGAGGGAGCTGGGGGTGTTTAGTCTGGAGAAAAAGAGGCTCAGGAGTGACGTTATCACTCTCTACAGCTACTTGAAAAGAGGTTGCAGCAAGGTGGCCTGTTCTCGCAGGCAACCAGTGACAGGGGGAAAGGACATGGTCTTAAGTTGCACCAAGGGAAGTTCAGGTTGGACATCAGGAAGAATTTCTTCACTGAAAGGGCTGTCAAGCTTTGGAAGAGGCTGCCCAGGGTAGAGTCACTATCCTTGGAAATGTTCAAGAAATGACTGGACATGGCATTTAATATTATGGTTTTGTTGATATGCTGGTCTCTGGTCAAAGGTTGGACTTGATTATCTTGGAGGTCTTTTCCAACCTAAATAATCCTATGATTCTATGATTAGATTCTTCCTCTAAGGAAAGTTATGTCCTCTGACACTTGCCTACAATAACTATTTCTCATTACTTATTTTTCAAAATCTATATTTAATTTTTTTTTAGTACTTCTAATTGCCACTCTGATATGAGCTATCATATGAAAAATTAAATATTTTTTACTTTTATATGTTTTTCTTTGTTTTAGTTTTAAGAAATGACTAATTATAATTTGTCATATTCTCATGCAGTGATTTTCTAGACTGTTTCTTGCTCTACATTCTTGCTGTCCATCATGTCTTATCAAATAAAAGGGCCATAGCTCACACCAGAAAATCCGTACATTTTAGGAGACCAAATGCTACAGTCTAATTAAAGACAAAGTTCCAAAAACATTTTAATCTCTCCAGCTGCACTAGTACAACCTACTCTTTATAGTGTCATGCCACAAATTAATAAATTAGGTTTTTGCACATGTTGCATGTTGTTATATCCTGTTGATATTGATTATGCATCACATACTTAAACAATAATCAGGTGAGTAATATAGATGCACAGCTCCTATTCTAATGGTGAAGGTGTGGCATAAAGATAACAAGCTGTCCAGTTTTATACCTCTGCAGATGGTGATTCCTTACTTGTTCTTTTGATAAGGTCATGGAATTGATAGTTCAGAGTGTTGCAGGACATGGTCTGCTTTTTTTGTTTTGGTTTTTGCTTTTTTCCATTCTCCCCAGAATACTTCCGTTTTCCTGTCTATGTACCTCATTCATATCTTTTCTATTATGAAATGACATTTATTTATTCCTCACCTAGTTCACATGGTACTCACATTAACAAAGATATTATCTTACTGTGTTTTGAGGTTTTTTTCCACTCTCATTTTCCTGTGGACATCTGGCTATCACACTGAAGTGAGAGTTGCCTCCTACTACTAATGTAATAAAAGCATGATAGCAAGGATATAATGTTAGAGAAGGAAATGTAGGGAATTAAATTTATTTCCTTTAAACACCCAGTAATAGGGAGGTAGTTGCAAAATTAACTTTTTTTCAAGTTTAAACATGGACTAAACCTTACACTCAAAAACTAAAATGAACTGTAGAGTCAGGTGAGAATTATTCCAAAATAGCTGTCCTTACCTTTTCTTACATTGAAATTTGGTGTAAATGTACGTGCATATACATATAATTAAACATTCTGAATTGTTCACAAGACCGGAACTTTCTCCCCATGATGTAGAAGTTAGGCTCACCCTACAAAGACACACAAAACACTCAGCTACACTTTAGAGAATCCCCACCGTTAAACTTATACATCATTACTCAAACCTTTAATCAAATCATGTTTTAGCCTTTACAACATCATAGCACCTCTACAAAGTAGGATGGCCATGATCAGACTGCTACCTATTGTACCAAATATCATCTTATTTCCCCTCCTCCTTCATTACCTTTGTTGTCTGCAGAGCTGTTTCTCTCACATATTTTTCACTCCTCCTTACCATGCTGTTGTGCAGCATTTTATACCCTTTCTTAAACATACCTTTGCAGAGTCACCAACAGTGTGACTGGTAGGCCCAGCTGTTTCCTGTGGTATATCTGTTTTAGAATCTATTAGAACCACCAGGAACTGGCTGTGTCTAACACGGACAGCCCCCGGCCTCTCATCACAGAGTCACGCCCTGCAGCCCCCATGCTGCCAACCCTTTGGCACCAATATCCATTATAGATTAATTGGCCACATAAAATAAATTTCAAAAAATAGTAGAAAATTGATGGTCATAATTTTTAAAAATAGGGATACCATGGCAAACTTTGTTATTTTTATATTGTAAAAATAATGTATTAAGGCATGCTTTTAGGAAGATGGCAGGGTAATTTTTAGGATTAATAGTGACTAGAATAGCTAAAATGCCAACATATCATACAGCAGGTAAGCAGCATTGTTCACTCTTCAATATTTAGATTTTCAGAAAAAGCCAGAAAATTAAGACAACGTTCCACAAATTTCCAAAATGTTTCATTAATTACCAGAAATTTCTTAAAAGTCTTGGCAATGTTTTCCTTTTGATTTGTGCCAGGGTTGATGCAAGCTGCCACTGCAGGAGAGGATGCCACTGTCACTGTCAGTGAAGGAGTGCATACTGATCAGTCTACTGCCACCTTAGGCAGTGTGGAGCACATCCCATTCTTGTTTGCTAAATAATGAAATACAAACTTCCAGATACTGGCCGACTGCAAGTAGCACAGTCTTTCTTATTCTCCCCTTCCCTGAACACGGGTGTACTTGTACCCACTCAAACTCCCAAAATAATTAGAATTTGTGTGCATCTCCAACCCAAATACATAACATTTATTACATAGATGTGAATACCAAAGGTTCGTAGTAAAGAGCCCCAAAACATCCAAGAAAAACTGAAGTTCTTGTGCATCAGGAAATACTTTAGCTGCATTTATTTATTTTTAGTTATACAGAAATGATCTACATTGAAGTATCTAAGGAATTTTTTCTTAGAATGAAGATTTTGTAGCAGGTACAATTTTCATACTGCCACACCTGGACAGTGATTTTGCTGTGAATCAGTGAAAAGTATGAAAATATTTTTCTTGTTTGATTTCATAAGGCTTTGAAAGCATAAGATTCTGGGTTTTTTTTCTGATCATTCCTCATGAGCTAGTTCCAAATGTCTACTTACAGTCTGAAGAATATGGCCTCTGTGAGACCACTCAAAAAAATTTTATACTCCCAAGCTATGCCACATGAGAAAGGAAGGCATATTCACATCGATTTATTTTCAAGATCTAAGTTGCCTTTTTTTTTTTTGTCTTTATTTCAGCCTAGATAATGCAAAAACATAGATATATAGGCTTCAGCTAGCGCAATAAAATTTGATCAGCTGTTTTCTACCATACATACATGCATACATAAAGTTGAGACGGGGGAAGGAATGCATGGAGAGAAATAACTGATAGCTTCTCTCAGATATTGATACCCTCTTCATCTAATAAGGTCAAACTCATTCATCAGCCAAAGCTTAATGTATGAAACTCTGACTCCAGCAATACCCTTTAATTTCTTTTAATTGGAACTAGGTCATAAGGATCTATAAATTTGTCCTTATCAACCAGGACTCTGTTGGAAAAGTTCCTAACACAGACAAGGAGAAATGGAAAGTTCTTACTGCATTCTGTTACTTTGCCAGCACATAAAAAGTGTGGCAAATTCTCTTCTCTTTTATGAAATTTCAAATCTGTGCCCAGTAGTCTGTAGTTTTGAGAGCAAAGCTTAGCATGCTTGTCCACAAGTTCTCAGTGAACACTCAGGATACATGTTAGTAAACAGTGGGCAAAGAGTGACAGAATCTGACCCTATAAATTCCATAAATTCCAGTTATCTTCACATGAAAATATTTCAGTTTCCTTGACAAAAGAATACATTCTGCTATGCTTAGGAGTGTTAAATACCTGCTTGATTCTGCAGGGAGACTTATTTTTATGACAATGATTAGTTTCAAGTATTATCTTTTACCTTCTTTGATGAGTGTCATTGAGCCTTATAAAAAAAAGGGAAATGAAATTTTTGAGTCTAAAGATGTAGAACAAGTTAACATTTTCAACAAAAAAACTATATTCATAATTGCCTAACAACAATCAGGCCTCCTGGTCCTTTGCGTTTAGTCAGAGCAAGAGAAGATAAATACTCTCATCCTATATAGTCAGTAAAACAGAAAGTCAGGGGAACCAAATGCATAATGCATAAACCAGTATTTGTTTATCCATCTGCCTTATTTTTCTACTCTATCCAGAGGTTAAGGCATATACAGATCCTACATTAAGTATCCTAAAGGAGCAATTGCAAGTAGCTATCTTTTTTTAAGAATTGTGGATTTCTTTTTTTAATTACCTAAATAATTAAGAATTTGTTCTGAAGTTATGTTCCAAATTAATGGCAAAGAAATGAGCTGTAACACATAGAATGCTTTATTCCATTACTTACAACATGATTAGGGAGTATTATTTGTATTATGTTTATGCTCATTTCCTCAAAGAGCACGAGTCTGACTGGGTGGAGTGACAATTAAAAAGTGAACAAGCTTACCTATTTGGTTCATGTGAGAAGCAAAGGGACTCTAAATTGCCCTGCTCAGAAGTGGGTATACTTCATTTCCTAGCACATGATGTTGGCAAGGCGCTGCATGCCCATGGCAGGATTGCTCTTAATGTAAGGCATGTTTCTGGAAAAGGACTAAGCACATTGTGTAAAATAAGCAAGAGAGAAAGGAAACTGATTATTGTTTATAATTATTTGGGTTTAGAATTTTTTCTTTAAACAGTTAAAAGATCAAATTTTGCTTTGAAGAAGTAGCTGGCACTTTAAAATCCCTACCTACTTTTTTGCCCTTTCTTTGGTGGAAAGAACTTAGAAAAAAGCCAATTCCTGCAAAAACATCTTTACCATTGTCTGAATGAAGCATACTTTTTTGTCAGATGCTAAAGATAGATATCCATACTGGTTGTTTTGGGGATGTTGGAAACAGGAGGGAAGCAGAGTCCTCTGTTGGAAGATACATATATTTCTGTTGTAAAACTTCCTCAGTTGTCTAAGAACATTTTATCCCCCTTGCTGAAGTGAAAGAGGAAATCTGTGAAGTCAGCACCTATTTATCATTCTAAATGTTAAAACTGTCAAAAAGAAAGCTTGTAATTTTTTTAAAAACTAAAATTGCTAGCCACTAATCACATGAGCATAAGTAAATACTTCTAAAATGAGGATGAGCTGTCAACTTCTAAAAAGAAAGTGATACGTTAGTGGAGAAGTGTTACAAACCAAGGCAGGTGTTTTTGCTATTTGCTGCTGCACAACTGGAAAGCAATTCCCGAAGATGAATCCACAGCCCTTGAAGTTCAGGAATGGCAATACTTCTGTTTTCTTCTGTCAGAATGAAAATTTAAGTTTCATTGGAGACGTTAGTGACTTGTGATATCAGAAGAAGCATCCTATCCAAAGAGAATGTAAAATTTTTTACACAATTAAGTACTATAAGATTGTGTGTAAAAGCAGCAGTCTGGGAAATCACCTGCAACATGAAACATAAGTGGTAAGGACCAACCAGCTGGCATTATCAAGGATTAATGGGTCTTGGAAACATATTGTCCTAATACTTACTTTAATGATGAGAAATAATAGCAAACTCTTGTCCCAAGAAGTCACACCTAACTGGCCTCTGCCAATAATATCAAATAATTTCAGAAGAGTCAAGGATCTTGCTGAACAAAATATTTCATTATTGTATAACTTGGTATACTGACCCTAGCTCTCATTTGCACTGAAGGCCTATAAAGAGGTATTTATGCTTTTGTCTACACCTCACTTCCAAGCCAATGAAGACAGAATGCATTCCAGGATATTTACATAATTCCTAGGATTTTGGCAATGCAATAGTCTTTGTCTTTGACTATTATACTTGATTCCAAATAGAAGCACAGAAATGTGTTTGTATTGTAATCTTTCTTCCGCTGGGGGAAAAAATAAAATGTACTCTAGACCTCAAAATAAAGATTTGGGAAGAACTAAACACTTAATCCATCTCATCCAACAGATTACATGTAAGAGTTAATATTACTGTTAGAGCTTTCAGCAGCAGTTTCATCTACTCATTACACACATTTATCTTAGTGAAAGTATGTTATCTTTGCTTTTCCAAGCATAAGTACACTTTTAGAGTTTCTAGTAAATTAAATTTTTTCACATTAAATCTTCCAGCACTTTTATTCTCTTTAGAAGTAAAATGAAAGATGTATTCTGAGTGGGGGTTTTGATGGTGGGACAGGGTGTTTTGAGTTTGGGGTATTTTATTTGATATTTATAATTTCATTAGAAGAACATTTTCATTTATAAATTCATCAAGCTTGACTTTTCAGCAACTCAGTATTCATTTACATTCTGATAGCAATTCATCATTACACAAGATGAAACCCAAACATGTATCCTTCTTCATACCAGAGGATAAATTGCAGAAGGTAATCATTAATAAAATGTGGAAAAATGCAAAATTATGATCTACCTTCCCAGATGTCAACACCTGACTTACAGGAAAACCTCTTTTTGTCTACTCTGGTTTAGTAAAGCTCTTTCTACTTTGTACCTCTGCAAGCAGTGCTGACGATTAGCATACAGAAGCTAAATTAAAAAAAAGAAATATATTACTATAATTAATAAATGATCCTTCCATGATAAAATTGCAAACTCAAAACAGAATGAAAAACGTCAAGGAATCTTTTTGTTTGGAACACAGAATAATCAGTTCATAGAAGGGCCAGAGTACTCTAGAGTAGTCTTTTGGGAAGGGCTTAATGCTGGTGGTTATGTGATGTCCATCCAGCATATATCTTGGTGCACAATTCTCAAGTGAAAACGGACTTGTATTCTTTGACCAACTATAAAGCTTGCACTGCAATTTCTAAGATTTAACAAAATGCCCTCCTCACCCCCCAAAACCCCCAAAACCCCAAAGAAACACACAAAAATCAACAAAACCAGCAAAACCAAAGCTGTCAGCATTTGTGGCTTCTTCGTTTTATGATAGTAGGTAAATTTAGTAATTTAAATTTGCTTCAAACACTAGACTTTGATTGATGGCTTCCAGTAGAAAAAAAAATGATTGACAGCAGCTGTCACTGCTAGCAGAAGAATTAAAAACAAACAAGGAAGAGTTAGGAAAGATGTCGAGAGTATTATCTCCAAGGTAACAGTTTGATCATATATCCCAGAGACAAAATAATGTCGCAGGTTCACCTTCTAAGAGTAGCAGTATTCTAAGAGTAGCAGTATTCTAATTAGAGTAGCAGTATTGAGATATGAGGCAGAAAAAACTAAAAGCAAACTGCATAGTAAAACCTTTCAATTTTGTTAGTAAAACCTCAGAATTTTTAAAATGACTGCAAACTGCTACCATCTCTGTTTTAACTGCCACCATCTCTGTTTTAACTGCCACCACCACTTTTCCTTGGACATTCTGTTAACATTTATGACAGCATTCTCAGACAATGAGAGAGCTGTTTATTATTCCAGCCTAAGAGTAATACATTTTTTATCAGTCATATTTCTTATTTGTTTCCACTTTTTGACCCTAGAATACAACAATTAAGAAACTGGACTTAATCAGAAAATTTCGATGTTCAGAAGAGACAAAGCTCCAGTAACTATCCCAAATTTATCTTAAGAGCATCACCGTTTCAAGTTGAAATTAATTTGTGTCTAAAAAGACCATTCAGATCTCTGTTCTGCTCAGAAACTTGGACAGTTTCATTTAATGCCACTCACATTAAATATTAGCTGTTTTCCGAAGCCAAACTAAACTAAGAGTAGCAATAACAAAAACATTTTGTGATTACTTATGTGTAACTTCATGTATTACCCCAATCCCCATATATATGACCGTATTTTTTAAAAAAATCTTTAAAGCTTTAAAAGAATGGGTTTTGATTTGTTGTTGCTGTTGTTGTTTTTGTTTTTTTTTTCCTTCTTAAATTTTCTTTTTCTGGCAGATACCTCTTGAAAGGAAACATCTTTTGTGTTTAATTTATATGCTTGCGTAAATTTCAAATTTTCTATTTCAAAAATTCACTAACTCATTTAACAAATTGTCAAATTGAAATGTGAAAATCCATCTCATTTAGGCCTTTCATTTAAATGTTGCTGACAAATAACTGTTATTTTGATGTTTTCATCTTTCACTGGTCTGTACGTACATTAATTTATTCCAGTCAATATCTCCTACATTTAGTGTCCTCTGGTTCCTAAAAAGTCAGTGATTTTTATCTACCTATCTTATATTACCTTTGTGCATTTAAGTATTTGAATGTTCTAAATATGTGAACCTTGCTTCAAGTTTTCATTTCATCCATCCATCCATCCATCCATCCATCCATCCATCCATCCATCCATTCTCCCATCTAAGTGACATATATTTGTGTAGTGATTCTGAAAGAATCACTACATGAAGCCCAGAAAGTAAACAATGTACGCCATTTCTGATTACTTTTCTCATGTTCATTTTTGACAATGTTTTTTAATGTTCGATTTAGTTGAGTCTGTACAGAACACATGTATCAGAAATAGCAACACAGAAGGAGTATAAAAATGTGAGTAAAATCTGCAGTGTTACAAAAGCAAATTATTGACATGTTGTTTACCGCTAACTTTGGTAGTTTATTTTTGCCAACAGAACAATGACAATAATACTGTATGAAGTGTACCCAGGCTTAAAAAGCATTTATATCAGGATCTGAGCATTATTTAAATGTATCCACCAGTAACTTATTCTAAAAAATACACCACTAAGCAGCAGCCTAGTGTATAAAAGAAAAAAAAAAGCAAGCAAATTTTTCTGTAAAACCAGCAATACAGCAATATAATATGATATGTAGAATATGATGATACCCTCTTGGTGACTTGGCACAGTACAGCAGTGGCTTGTGGCAGGTGAAGACAATAGGCATCTGCTGTGTGCAGGAGGGGACCTACTACCAAAATCTGCTCAAGAAAGAACAATGAATTTTCATTTTTGAGGTTGAGCACTTTTTTATTCAAGAATATTCTTGCAACACTCCACAAACCAATGGATACTATAAACAATCAGTGAGTCACAAGCAAAAATGTAAAAACAGGCATAAATGTCAGGCATAAATGGAATGTTAGCAAGAGGGGATTTAATTTAAAATGGCCTGAGAACACAAGTCTGGCTTTTGCGCAGTCCATACTTGCCTATCTCCAGACAATCCACCCCAACATTGCCAGAGAGTAAAATGCTGGTTCTGCTGTGGAAAATGTGTGTTTGGCATTAAATTTTGTCAGGCCAGAGTTTCAACTCAAGTGAGCTGTGTAATATTAACAGTATTAATTTCGCACATGGCAGTAATAATTTTTCATGTTTCATCTTTGTTTTCTCATTCATTGTGCACACACATCTCGGTGAAGCAAAATTCCAGAGAGGATGGCCTAATTAATCTGATTTTATAACTTTAATTTGAAATTAAGAGTGTGCCAAAATTTAAGTAGGCAAATAAGTTCTGAGAAAAGTTATTGGAGAACTCACAACAGGCTTTCTGATTTGAAAGATAATGAGCCTAATAAGGTCTTACAAAACACTGAAAATATATTTTAAGGAAGTGTGGGGAAAATAATCTGAAATATTAGTAGTTATATGAAAAGAAGGAAATTATTTTAGGAAAATACAACACTTCTCTACATTAACTTAGGTGACTCATTCTCTTTAACAGCCTGTGTTCCTATATTGCATCAGAGCTTTTCCAAAAAAGAAACAGTACCTTAGAGTACTTGTGTTAACGCCACGAAGAAGCATTTTATTTCAGCCAGACACATTTGCCTCATCACAAGCACTGAAACTTGGAAGAATGAAACTTATGACATGATACTTGTCCTGGGGTGACTGTAGGATACTGTATTCCCTATCATCTGCCCTATGCCAGACATAAATCCTGTGCCTTTCTGTACCTTTAAGGGAGAGTGGGGAGAGCCAGTGGAACTCCTTTGGCGCAGTGTTCAAAACACAGATAAGCTCACTGGCTTCTCCTGCCTGGCTGCTCTGCTTCTGCAGCAGGCAAGAGAGCTACATTCCTTTTGCTTTTTAGCTAACTTCTTGTTTGTTAGCTAAAGTATGGAGCCCTGGGACTTTGGTTTCTTCTTCCTCTCCTCTGGATTGTTCAGCAACACCAGAACATCAGAACTTCCCCGGGAGGCCTTTCCACTGTGGCCAGGAGGGGCCCATGCCAAACCCCAGCTCTGGAGAGCCACCCACAAAGGACTCTGAAATCTACTCAGGTTCTCTCCACAGCAAGAGGTTTTATTATTTAGCATTTTTCTTTTTCTTTTTCCCCCCCCCGTGCCTTCTTGCATTGTGTTTGTTAAATAAATCGGGTTTTTTTCACTTTCATCTGAGGAAAAATTCTTCCCGAACCTGGTGGGGGAGGGATGGCAGTAACCTGTCTTCTATCAGAGGACGTTCATTTCAGATGTTCCTCCGGATTTGTCTCAAACCAGGACAATACCACAGTTTGAAATTTAGAGAGGAGACTTGAAGGGTGATGTCATTATTGTCTACAATTTCCTTATGAGGGGTAGCAGAGAGGGATCTCTTCTCTCTGGTGTCTGGTGATTGGATGTGAGCTAATGTCTTAAACCTGTGTTAGGGAAAGTTCAGATTGGATATTTGGAAAAAGTTCTTCATTGAGAGGTTGGTCAAGCACTGGAACAAGCTCCCCAGGGAAGTGGTCATGGCCCCAAGCTTATTGCTGTTCAAGAAGCCTTTCAATAATGCTCTTATACTGTTTATGTTTTAGGTTGCCCCATGTGGAATCAGGAGCTGTACTCAGTGATCCTTGTGAGTCCATTCCAAGTCAGGGTATTCTATGAACTTATCTTCTAATTGTTAAAGAATAACATTCCTGTATAAAGGTGCTTTTAATGAATTAATGATTAATAAATGGAAAACATTGATTTGTTTATTAAAATTAATTAAATTTATTTTATTTTAATTAATTAATTAAATTTAATTATAGGAAATTTACATTTGATTTGTAATTTAAGTAAATGGACAAAAAAAGTTCTAAATTTTTCTTTTTTTTAACATGTATAGATATGGGAACAAAGATATTTCACCAAAGAAATTATAGATATACTCAATTTCTAAAGAAAGAAAAACATTCCTTTCAAGTTTTCAAAGTTTCAGGGCTTTGGAACACTTTTTTTTGTTTGGAAAAACTGCTTTCTGATTGCTGCAGAATAAAAGGACTTTATCACATAGCTGTGTACTTGTTCTGCTTGTGAAGGATACTTAATTCTTTTCTTAATATGTCAGAAGTTGTAAAGGACAATTACCCCTTTCTGTATGACCTCCACAACTGCAGTATATACATGGGCAATGTTGTATTATTTGGCAGAAAGTTGTTAAGCAGAATAATTTTTCTGAAGTTTTTTCCTTTCTTATCTGCTACGGAGTAAGAGATTATTATCCTCAATTTATTCTTTTTAGGAAGTATTTTTTTCTGGATCAGAAAATGAAACTCCCTATTGGGTTTAATGAGTGTTATTCAAAACAAGAGCTTGTATAATAATATATCTAGAAAACAAAAATCTAATAGAAACAATATTTTTAATAACCCAAAATGTAAGCACTCCAGTTCATGAAAAGCTCTTTGTTCTCCCTGTGTGAAATGGGAGAAAATTTTTTTGTGAGTTTGTATTATATTAAGATTCTGTGTCAACTCCCATGTGGACAGTGTGCTCCAGTGCCTGCTGTGCTATCATGTTGGTGTGGGCTCCTAAATCACCTGTCAAAAAGCAAGTTCAAAAGCATAACAAAAATTTCAAATTTAATACTATTACCCTTGTTCATTACAAAGTCTGACAGGGAGCTTGTTCCACTTTCAACAGATAAAAAGATGATATTTTTGAAGGTTCTGCTAGATCTTTTTGGCAAGATTTGCTTATCAGGTGAATTTTGAATAATATGAAGAAATCTGGTTGGTTGTGAGTAACAAGTTGCTTGCAGCTATATCAGAAATGTACTAATTACCAAGCTGAACAAAATAAACACATTTAAATGCCTAAGTCTTCACTTTGGCAAGAGGATGTTCTCAAACACAGTAAGATGAAAAAGACATACTAGAGTGTCTGAAACCTATGAAAACACTCTCTTCTTAATAGAAAAAAGCATGTAGGTTATTAACTAAAGTTTTGGTGGTCCAGCTACAGCTAGTACACTAACTTCATTATTCTGTTTTTTCAGGAGAGATGCCCTAATCCTACGTGACTATGCAAGCACCTGGTATTTGTATGTCTAGGCTGAACACACACAGTTAAAATCCCATGCTTGATTCATAGCTAGCTCTTAAAATGGGACTATTTGCTTCATGGCATTTTCTTAAATACAGTTAAACAGAGTAGCCTAGACAGATATAGCTACTGTCACGAGTGGAGTTCATGAAATTGAGAGCTGTAGCTAAGTTTTGAAAACAAACTGTTTCTTGAAAAATATATATTTTGAAGGGTTTTTTTTTTTGAAGCATAAATAACCTAACTAGACAGATTTCATGAGCAGTCTTCTTAGGACATAGATAAAAGCTAATCTTAACATTTGAAGTTTTCTGCAAATTTACAGCTTGTTTATACTGCTATTAGGTATTGTATAGAACCTCTTAAAATTAATATAATGCAACTTAAGACCAAAATGTTTCTGTCATATTTAAAACTTTATGCAATAATGCTGTACATCAAGTCCCCTCTTACCCATGAAGTATAGGATATACACTGACAATAAACGCACTGATGATTTCTAAGATAATTATTATAGGCAAATCCTTTCAGGCTTAAAAACTTTCCACATGCATATTTGAACTTGTTCTGTGCTAAATGAGACTACTATTCTCATCATTATTCACGAAGCTACAATAAAAACTGCTGCAGAAGAAAAACATGGCAACAGATAACACTGCGAAAAAAACCCTACAAAAAGTAACAAAACAATCAACACACAAAACCCACCACCACCACCATCATTTGGTTATCTGTCTGTTTAAGCATAAAAAATTTGTCCAGAATAATGCTGATTCTAAATTTACTTTTCATATACTTCCATTTACCCCTTTCTTTCTTCCTTCAGAATGTAATAGGGTATATAAACACAGACAGGTATTCTTCAGAGATACTGAATTTTCGTTAAGCTACCATTTATATTAATAAAATACTAATATGTTTTTTATAGTCAGAATCCAAAATAATCTCATTTGCTATGACATAGATGAAATTCTGGCACTCAAACCTTATTTAGGACTGCAGTTCTTGTCTTTTTTTCCTAGCTTCCTAGCCCACCCTGCCTTTTACCTCCTACCCAAGAAAATGATTGAAGATCTTCCCGTCCTTCAAACTCACAGCATTAAGAAGTATTTTATGGAAGTGTCACTTATGACAGGTTGAAAACCAGTATATTTTCATACAACCATTCTTCCTGTAACAGGTGAGTTTTAGGGAAATAATGAATGGACTTTTTAGAGTCTTTTGCTCTTTCTATGATTGTTAAAGATTGAAGTACCTTTAGAAGGCTTGTTATGACTGTACATTTGGAGAATAAACAGAACTAAGAAATTAAAAAAAAATGGTTGAAGTGGTTTTTTTTCTGAAGCACTGTGTTAAGAAAAATAAAATGCAACCATATTTCATTCTCAGGCAATCATAGTAGTTGCAGCTTTTAAACATAAACCTTGTCAAAAGGAAGTAATGGACAAAATGTCCATAAGTGTAAGTTTGGATTTCAGATGTTGGGTACCACCACACAATTGAATTTTATATTCTGGGAAGATATTGATCAATGTTAAAAGCACAGATAAGCCTTTGTTAGTATTTCAACCTTTTGATAGGTTTGGTTTCTTTTTTTTCTTTTTTTTTTTAAATCAATAATCAAAAAAATCTTTATTTCCAGTGCTAAAAATAAACAATTTACTCTTTTTCTAAATTATCTTTCAATTCTGACTTCTGGAATGACCAAACTAGGGCAGTTATTTCCAACTTGAATAGAACATTAAACTATATATTGTCCCAGTAAAACAGGTTTTTGGAAAGAAAAAGAAAAAAACCTTCCATGAAAAGACATAAAATAATGAGATGAATACTGATATGTATGATAATTTTGCGATTCCTTAAAGCAAAATAAAATACTATAAAATAGATTTTGGATGGAAATGTTTCCGTTAGAGCTAATGGTGGGACTTCCAAAAATATGCAGCACTATTCCATAGGCAGATACTCATAAAAGCCATGAATCAAAATGGGTGCTTTAATTTTTTTTATGTGGTCTGGTATTATAAGCCATTTTTTGTGACACCAGTTGGTTACCCATACAGTCAGTGTATGGGTAAGTGAAATTGGCCAGGAAAAATAACTTACAGCTGCTTTGAATTCCTAAGGACTAAAATTTGCCAGAAAATGCTGGATAATATAACTTTCAGTTTCTAAATATGGAAGAGTATCACTTTCATTTTGAAAAGATATATAGATTCATGCACATTGTGAATACATATTCTGAAAGAACTGTCATATTCAAATTATTTGGCCTAAAATATAAAGAAAAAATATGCAAGAACAGGAGAAAGTAGCACAAATACTTGTGACTTTTTATTTTCAAAACCTAAAACCCACCCATAAAATCAAAAAGGAAAAATGAAGTGCCAGAGAGAATGAATTATTGAAATAAGCAGTAGGCATTCTGATTTTATATTGCACAAAGATTAAACTGACACACAGCAGAAAATCACATAAATTTTGGACACAGATGGTACAGAAAAATTGCTAGATGAAATAACATATTTGGAATCCAAGCACATCTTCTTAAATACAAAGAAAAACAGCAACAAAAGTAAGGATGAAAACTACTCTTCTTCGTAGGGATGTTGAAATAATTAAGGTTCAGATTACAAAATTATTTGAGATACATCTGTTCATCTGGGGTTTTTGCATGTAAGTTTCAAAGACTGTTGAATGATTCAATGATTATTAATTTTATGCTGACTCTAAACCTTTCACTCCTTAAGAAACTTCTTGGATAGTAACTTTCAAAGAAGGTACATAATCATGATGAAAATAAAACTTTACTGTCTTATTTACAAAGTAGTTAGTTTTTCCCCATAACACATGAGTGAAGAGACATATCTATGTTTAAGCTAAAATTAAGAGTGACTAGCTTTTCAAGAGTTTATGTAGACCAGATGTCATGTTGGAAGAGCTGTTCAATGAACTTCAAATTAATTGCCATTATCAGAATTCCCTAAGGAAGGATTTATATCTTTAGAGTCAAGGGGGCTGTTAATCTTTCCATTTCAGTGAGGAAAATGATAAATTTATAGAGCTTAATTTTTAAGTTAAAAGGTAGTTTTTTCATCTTTTTTTACAGCAAAGTGCCACCTTTCTCTTCTCTGATGTGTGGATTTAATTTGTACATAACACAGATTTAACCTGAGATCTTGGCAATAGAAATTGATCAATTTAATTGAAAAATTCTATTCCTCATCCATACATGAAATTAATAAAATGGTGCATACTGTTTTCACTAGTGAATCTTTGACCTTTTAACTTATTTTACTTTCCAATACATATTTTTCTCAATGCAAATTTCTATGATAGGAGGCAAAGCCTCAGATGACTTAATCATGATGGCCTAGTTGGAAAGGATAGAATGATCTCAAGCCTATTTCAGTTCATAAAGGAAGCAGCACTACTTATTTAAGCTGTCACAGTCATTATGGTCATCAAGATATTTATATGGAAGAATAACCCAATGTACTTTCAGTATGATTGCCCAATCAAATTTCAGTATGGTAAAATACTTCAGATGCACTCAAAAATAAAAAGTTGGATGTTTAACATACTGCTTGTTTGAGCAATGGTATTTCTATAAGATAAATTATAAAGCCAGCAAATTATGGATTTCTGGATTTGGCTAACTACTCAGAAGTTGCTACTCATTTATCCCACCAACAATCATTTATAGGCAATTATATGGGAATACTTCTAACACATAACATGGGTAAAGGTCGGGTTAGAAAGGACTGTTAGCTGTGAGGTTGTTCACTTTTTCCTTACATAAATCTCTTGCTAAGTGGGAGCTTCAGACAAAGTTTGTTGGAGAAGCCATCCCATCGAGTTGCAAGGTACAGAAAGGGCCCTTTTGCTTTCTAATCTCCTTAGAGAGCCTAGATGTGTCTGGGTCCAATCTCAGACCCAGTTTTAATCAATCATTTCTGTCTAAACTATTGTATGGGAGTAATTGAGCCTTTATACAACTTTGTCCTGCAGGATTAAGGATGGCAAAACAAATAAATTGATTATGATAATGAATAGACTAAAAGACCTTAATCAGAATTGTTTACTACACAGTATAGGCAGCTATAAGTGCTATTTTTGAAGCAATATTGAATAAATTACATTAAAGCTTGCAAAACCAATTATTAAGTAGAGATTGTGTTTACCCATCCATACCAATTACTGTGGGTAAATCTGTTTCACTCAGCCTTGAGGAGTTATTTTGAGGGGTGTCCCCACTCAAAAAAGGAAGGGAGGAATCTCCTCGTGCTCCAAAAAGAAAAGACCCTTCCTTTAGAAGAGTGATATTGGGCTCCTATGGAATAAAGTGGTTGACTATCCATCAGATGTCTCCAGGTTGGCAGCTTTAGACAAGTCATTGTTACTATCACTTGTTGGTTCCTTTATCGGGTACCTTATCAGGTACATTGTTCATACTCAGGATTTTAACTCTGGGCTTAATGAGTCTGGCTGTTTTTAACACCACCAGAAGTGTGCCCCCCCCCTTATCCATTCACCACTGATAGCTTTGCAAACAGAGCATTGATCGAGATATTTTACGCTGACCCTAGGCAGAATATGATGCTATAATGTGCTTTAGGGCTTCCATTAATTAATTAATTAATTAATCAAATTTAGTTTATTTGTTTACTGAATATTTTTTTCTCCTTGTTCAGTTGTTGATATCATATTAGATATGAAGGAACAGCTTGTTACAATTAAGAAAACCAAACTGGATCTCTTTCAGGGAAACAAGCACAGTTTTTCAAAGGTCCTTTAGCCTCATTCGAAATGAGTCAACTCTAGTAAAGCTGCTTAAAATTCAGTTTTCAAAGGAGTTTAGGGTTGTTCTTCAAACTCAGCTTTCATTAATGAAAATATGCATTAATTCAAATGTTAATTCTTGAATAATCTATCTCTATCCTTTTTTAAAGTGCTTTCTGACTTCTACATTACCTTTCAGTCACTGTCCAACATCATCTTTTTCACTAGTTTCTGTCTTTGTGTTACATATTTGTAGTTCAAAATAATGTTTTAATTTAACCTCAAAAATTATGAAAAGAATAAGTAAGGGATTTGAAGAATAGTTTCATGTAAGCTTTCCCATGTGGCTGGCATAGATTAATCTCGCAGTTTGTTGGTTTTAGGAGTTTAGGTTGATGTAACAGTTTTTGTTATTAAAATACCACATATTTCTGTGTGATTATTAAATGCTTACTTTTCTTAACAAAGCCTTATTTATGTTGATTAATGGTATTTTGAATTTTAGTTCCTTTGAATAATGTGAGTAGTCTGATTATTAGTTTCATTTTTCTGTGTTCTAGTTCTCAAATGTGTGATTTTGCATTTCTTGTGTGCCACTCCCTTCCATTAGAAATCATGGTCTGAGTGTGTATGAAAGATTCTAGGTAGGGTATGAATGTTAAATGGTGTGGTGGCATTCACTCTGTAGGAAAAAAAATTACTCCCCAGTTATTTTTCACATAGCTTGTTATTTCTGAATAGAAATTTGGAATTTAACTAGATTTTAATGCAATTAGGTAACCTTCACATAAAAACCAACACATAAAAGATTGTAAAGCTGGTTTTGCATTTGTAAGATGCTTTATGTATATGAACATTAGTCATATGCCTGGATGGAGGATCACAGCTTACAACTGCAAAAATAACCCTACTTTACATAAAACTAAAATCACACCCTAGTTACTAGGTTGTAATATGTTCTTTTAAGAAAGGGGGGTGAAACAATTACTGGAAGTTTGTAAAAACTCCTGGTTTTAACACATCTCTCTGAAGAGATAATGAGAAAGTTGAAATGATACTAAAGCTAACCCATGCAATAGTGTTGTGGATACAAAAATGCTGTTAGCAAGAATTTCTCTTGCTTCTTTCCAGTCCTGTGAGATGCTTTTCTCTCTCATGAAGATATTTGCAGAGTTCTATAAACTATGAACACCTGCAACCTTGCAGAGCTTTGTTTATGTTACAGTAGAAAAATATTTTGACAATGGATGTTTTAGGATGTAAGCCAATCACCCCAAGGGGTGGCTGATCCTTTGTCCAATTAGACGACGAAGAAAAAAGTCTATAAAAGAATTTGTAAAATAATTAAATAAATCAATCTTGCTGCACAATTCCTGCCTGTTGGATCTCCTTTCCTCCCTACCACTGTGGGATACCATAACATAGTGTTATCATGCCCCAGCAGATACCTGTCCTAGAGAATTAACTGAATAAACTAAATATAATTTACTATATTAAATGAAATTTACTATGCAGATCACAAAAATCAAACTGCTAGCTTTGTACTGGAAAAAAAATATTCTGCACAGCAGGAGGGACTCAGATATATAAAAATGAGGGGCAGCTGAGTTTTCCCATTTATATCAAAAGCTGACATACATAGACAACTTAAAACACTCCTCTTTTCTAATTCTGGTGTGGGAGGTTGCGTGGTGTACACAATATGCCTAATATAAAAAATATACTACTGTTTAATCAACTGAGTCATGCACAAATTACTCAGGAACCTCAGGGAATGAAAACCAGAATAAATATAATGGGTGTATTTGACACAAACGTTGGCTTCACAAGCAGCAGATTCACCAGTTACTAGCTGATGGATATGGATTTTGTGGTACTCATACAGATATTATTGTCATCAAAATAGGATTTTCAATATAAGTGAAACCAGACATCTGGTTCACCTAGGTATTCTAGTTAGATTTGAAATACAACATAACCTAAGGATCATGCACATGTAGATACCAAGTCAACAAAGGTACACAGTTACACCAGTTAGAAGGAGTATCAGAATTTTGCACACTTGTGTGAATATTTTTTTCTTCTTAATGGGAATAAAATGAGATATTACAGCAAACACTAAAACCCTGATAAGAGAGTCCTCACATAAAGGAAAATAAAACTGTCTTGGGAATATTTTTTTGAAGTCTATCATGTTTGGAATACTTCTGAACTTGTAAGATGAAGGCTGCTGTTTCTCTCTCTCATAAAGAGGGCGCAGCTTCTCCTGGTTTGATTTTCCAGAAATTATTTTAATTTCATTCTTACAGAGATTATGAATAGTTGGTTTATGAAATCTGTATCAGTGATCTGTATCAGCCTTTTTCCTTTTCTCATGTACTCATTTGATAGGACAAAAGGAACTGTTTGAACCCCCTAGCTGTCAACATTAATGTTATTTCAAGCGCTGGATAAATTATGTGAAAGTTCTTGCTCTAAGCTGGAAGGAAATATTAAGAAGCTAAGCACTGCCTGGAAGTCCATAGAAGTGTTTATGTGTAAATGTGTAGCTGAATATGCCATAATTTCATTGCTGCTCGTGCATTAGTGTCATGACTTTCCTCACAGACAGTCAAAGCTTACAGCTGTTTGCCCTTTCTTTTATCTTACAGGATAGGCTTTGTCATGAGAAAGTCTATAGAGACCAAATGAGGAACAAGTACTGATCTGGACATAATTGCTATCTTATACTGTAATGAAGCACACCAAATGTGTTCCTAACTTGGAAACAAAACCCCACTTCAGACAGAGACAACTGGATACAGTTTTTACAAACTGTAAAAAGTTGCATTGGACAGTGCCAAAAGAATGATATTCATCACTGCAATTGCATATTTCATGCAAAAAAAAAAAAAAAGTCACATTTGAAAGGGTATAAACTTTAAAAAAATGGAAACACTATTAGCAACTGCAATTAGCCTTTGAGAAAGAGCAATGCCTCTCAGAACAAAAGAAGCCACAGAAAATGCTTTTGTTTATATGCTTATTGAAAAACCCAACCCTTGGTGAAATCTCTAATCTCTACCTCTTCTGACTCTGTGCGAGTTCCTAAACTGACACTTTTGTGATTTCACTTAATGTCGTGGCCCATATACAAGGTTTATATCCCAATTACCCAAGGAGAAAGGAACTGAGAACATCTTGAATAATGAATGAATCTTTGCAATTCCTTATATTTCTATGCCTTTAAATGAATCCACCTGGTATGTACCTGTTAGTCTATCTGTAATTTTGTGTTTCTCTATTTACTCTTAAGGTAGAAAAAATTTCCAAATATGGTCTGCAAATAGGCCAGTTAGTTATTTCTCATCAACATGTAACTCCATTGGCTCTTACTTGTTCATTTTTTAACCTCTCTTATTCTCATGTATGGGTAAAAGAAAACCTTTTTCTTTTTTTTTTTTTGTAATCTGAAGTTCATAGGCAGCTTGACTGCTTGCTATTCACCAGAAAAAGAACTTTTTCTTCCATGGTAATGTTTATTGATATACTTAAATGTTTGTCTGAAGAAACCTGCTCAAATGGATTCCGTATGACTTTAGACTGATAATCAATAGGAATTAAGAACATTTTGAATTACCAAAGCAAATGTTGGATATAAACTGTAGGGGTTAAAACACATGTTTAAGTAATTTTTTGAAATAAGCCATGGGAAATGGGGTTCATAAGTGACCCCTTAGTAACAGGATCAATCATTTCTATTTAATTTAAAATAGGACTAATGAGATGACTGTAAAAGCTCTTCCTAGAATCATTATAACAAAGGGAGAAAAGAGAGGCAAGGGGAAGTAGCCATGATAATTAAATGTCAATGTTTTGCCCTGAGAAAACTCTTACTGGGTTCATCCTCTGGCATTCATTGCTTTTGTCTGGCAGAGGCCTCCCAATTTCTGAACTAATTCTTACCAATACAGAGATTTGCAATTTTGTTTAATAATTTTTCCAATCATACAATGTAGCAATGGATCACATAATAAAAGGCCTCTTCTGAAGGACGTGAAGCCAATTAGGTAGTTGGATCACATAACCTGGGATGATCCAAAGAAGAAAAGGTAAAATATTAGGGTATCCATTTATAGCCGAATTTTGTTCCATAAACAAGAGAAGTTACTTCACCTTTCTACATTTTTTTTCTCTTTAGGATCCCATAAGTATTTAATTTCTGTTGCATTTTTGGGGGCAGAAACAGCATTCTAGGTCAAGTTCATACTCTGTGAAACACAGCAAGATTTGTCCTAGGTGTGTTCAACACATGCATAAAAGAAATAAAAAAATCTGTCCCGGACTGAGCTAAGAAGATGCGGTGTTTGAATATTCAGTCCCAAAGTATCTATACATGATGTAGGTAGAGTGTGCACATGTGCCTCAATTTGTTGTAAAATTTATTTGCTGCAATAGTGGTAGATTCTGATGAATTAATCTTTGTGTTGGTTTGTGTTTTAACATTGCCAGATTATTCACCTTGGTTTATCATTGGGTGTATCGGGGATATATGGAGGTTGCTGTCTGTCCGCCTGAGACCTCTTCAGGTTTTTAGTTTTGTATATGTTTGCTCTCAAGGTTAAAAATCTCACGTCGTGATTGCCCAAGTGTTGCCTTTATGTGAATCTCGGATTGGCATGTTTTTGAGTTTTTTAAACACTTCCTGGTTTGTAGTCTCGTATAATTATAACTATCACTGGAACTTTAAATGAAAATTGGCCCATGCCAGAATGCAATATATTGATTGAATAAAAATAAGTAATTATCTTATATCAATTTAATGAATACTAGACATTAGTTGTCATTACGCATAGCTCTAAATCATTCAAGGGTAAACAACAGTATTACATTTATTAACACACTGATATTGTCAGCTTGAAAGCTACTCTGGATCTGTCACTGTACTCACTTCTGCCCCAATAGTTCCTCTCTATATTCAGTTTCTCCTATAAAGGGACTGTTGATATTCCTTCATTTTCCACGATTAACCTGAGAATTTAATTATTTATAAAACTTGCTTAATTACCATTTCTTCCTTGTCTTCTCCATTCGTTATGATAAACTACATGATATAGCCTGCATTTATAGTCATGAAGAGACTGAAGATGTCACAAATTTTAATGATTTATACTGATGCATGTCTTAATTAGATCAAATCAACCTTCAGAATATTTAAGTGAAGGAGAAAAGAATACCTATGCTCAAAGTTCTACATCCCTTCTCTCCATACAACACTTCACTAAACTGATATATGGTACTGTTGCCTTTTTTCCAGCCTGGAAACGAAACTCAAGATAATTTTAATAAGAAGGTAATATAAAAGTGGATCTTTACTTGGAGGCCTCCAGGGGTAATTATGGAGAAGGTCCACAAAAGCCCACACCCCACGGGGGTGCATACAGTTTTATAAGTTTGGTAAATTAGCATCATTGACAAAAAAGCACCAATTAGGAGTGCAAGTGGTGATGCAACTCCCCCTGGGTCAAGCCCTTTCTAAATCTTCCCCCTCCTCAGATGGGACTGTACTTTATTGATGAAATGTGTCTAAAGAGCTGTTTTTCGGCCTTAGTAGCCAAGGAGAACCAAGATAGGATAGGGGCCCTTGGAATATGATTTGTCTTTCTGCCTAGGGAAAGGGCATGGAAAACTACTGGGAAAACTAGCCACTAATATATTAAGTTACAAATATGTGCGTAAAGAATACCGAGAATATATAAAAGAAAAACAAGTAAAAACCAGAATGGCATCAGCACCATTGAAGTTTAATCATGACCTTAGATGTACAGAATACACTCCTATAAAGTGTATATTCTAAATATATTCTAAACTTTAGGTGCAAGTTTAAGTGTAAGTAATACACGTGGGATTGGAGAAAAAGACCTTTGATAAACCATCTCATTTATATGAAGGTAACTGGTGGGCTTACTAAACCTAGATCTGTAGCTTATTTCTGGAGGAGGGGAAAGAAAAAACAAGAAAGCAAGCTAATACCCAATACAGTAGTAGCTAATTAAAAGCCATCATAGAGGCTTGAAACAGGTCCAGCTGTATTTTCCTCGATGTGATTCCTCCATTGGTCAAGATGCATCTTTCTGACCACCAGCTGTTCTGGGCTGGGTACATGAAGGGGATCTTCTCGAGCCCGCTGACTGGTCCTTAAGGAGTGAAGTGATTGCACTGAATGACATGTCTAGACTGATGTATCATTCTGTAGTGTGCTTGACCATCAAGATTGGACACTTTGGTTGGGGTATAAGGTAGCTTCTTTTTGGGTTATGTGCTCACATAATCCTCCTATGAAAACCACTGTGGAAAAGGACAGAAGACAATCATGTGTGCCTGTTTTACCACAGCATGGAGCCAAGACACAGACACCATCCATGTGTATAGAGGTCTGGGAAAATGGAAACTCTGCTGGGTTTAATGCTTGGGGTTTAGTTTAAATGAAGCAGCACTAAGGTTCTGGAGGCCAAGTAGAATTTGCAAGGGATGCAGTTATGACTGAGACAATTATTATTTTACTATAACAACATTTTTGAAAGAAAGAAGCTGAAGTAGCTTTTGACCAAGAAAAACACAATTCAGCTATTTCATAGCAAACTTATAACAAAATGTGCATCAACCAAGAAGTTGACAAATATCTAGAGGCTTACTCAAAAGCAGTCATGATGGTATCAACAAAGTTTGTGGTAAGGGTGAAGGAATCTACAGGCTGCAGATTGCTCATGTGATAGCAGTGATAGCAGTCATAGTAACATCTGGAGTACAGTGTGCTGCTCCTGATTGTGGTGCCACTATGTTGATTACGTCTTCATGGATCTTTGTCACTCCTGAACTTTATCTTCTAGACAGAAAGATTCCTTTCTTACTGTCTTTACCTAAAAAAGACAGGTACCTAAAAAATATTTATCTAAAAAAAATGTGTTGAGTGTGCTCTGCATATCTGTTTTCTCTCTCCAAAACAAACTTTGGGAATTCTACCATGCCTACAGTGAGAGGAAAAGAAAAAATAGCTTTAGGCTGAGAAAGGGGAGATTCAGATTAGATATGAGAAAAGTTTTTTCACTGTTAGGGTGGTCAGGCATTGGACTAGGCTCCCCAGGGATGGGGGGGAGTGACCATCCCTGGAGGTGTTTAAGAGGCTTCTGGATTTGGTGCTGGGTGATGGTGGTTTAGTGGTTTATGGTTTACAGTGGCAATGCTGGGTGTGTGGTTGGACTGGATAATCTTAAGGATCTCTTCCAAACTTGATGATTCTTTGATTCTATGATTCTTTACTAATGGCTCTGGGATCAGAGCTTTTTCTTTTTTTTAACCTCCAAATATGCTAATATTCACATATCCTTATCAGTCCATGTAGAAAACATTTCACATATCCATGGTAGTTTTCTATTCTCATTTGCCCAGAAACTGAGCAAGGTGAAAAAAGCATCCATCAGGCCATAAGATACATTATCCCCTTCTAAAATGTGATTTAGGCTATCTATCAACCCCTATATAAACCTTGCTAGAGAGTTTTAGTATGAAAACCTTGAGCTTTACAATACAGCATTTATCACATTTTCAAAGTTAGCTCTCTGAAAATACAGGTGTATTGTTTTAGTCTATCACCTCTTCTCTTTGTCTTTTCTTGTTCTGGGTTTTTCATGATCTCTAGTGATATTCAAGCTTCAAGAGATAGTATATATCATTCTAGTCCAACAGAAGATCATTTATTCTGAAGTAGTTCGTTGAAAGTATTTGTGTGCTTGAAGATATTATTTTCCTTGTATGTACACCCCTGTACTATATTAAATATATTCCATTAAATAAATCTCTGTAAGTGATGGAACTTCACTAGAAGCATTTAATTTTGGTGAAGGAAAGAAAAGGAATTTATATTTTGCCAACACCACACTAAATCAAACAAGATAAATATTAGTCAAGGAGATGCAGTTCAATTTTACTTAATTTAATAATAAGGTCTCCAGCTCTTTTTATCACAACTGTATGAGGAACAATCTGTAGTTGGTTTTGCAGCTGTTGTATTAACTATGAGAGACCTAAACAACAAAAACAACAACAACAACAACCGAACAACATCAATAATTCAAATATCACATTTTCATTATTATTTTGGTGTAAATGTTTCTTAAATTAACAGAGACCATGTGAAACACTTCAAAATGTGCACCTGGTGTACACAAATATATACAAAGGTTGTTAGAGGGGTTTTTACATATGTTAGGTAAACAAGTAATGATTTACAATAGTCACTAGAAACCACAGCTTATTTGGCTCCCTTTTGCTGTGGGCAGGTTTCAAAAACTCCTTGATTGAAATTTACTTTTCTCCTTCACAGATTTTCACATAAACAACACATTGTATAACAGAAACCTTTAGTGAAATTAAAAAGACTAGTGTTTTCTGGATTTGAAAGAGATACAATCATGAATGATGGAAACATTGCCCATGAGATTTCATAACACAAGGATCAAATTAAGTTATTAAGTAATTTGGTTAGGCAGCATGGTTAGAGCTCCTTAAATACATCAGATTTTTTGTAATGAATAATTAATTTATGGAACACATTGCCACAGGACACTCTAGAAGCCAAAAGTTTAATGCAATTCAAAATTAGGTTAAATATTCTCATGGAATAAAAATCTGCCAGAGTCCAGGAAGTGGGAGAGTATGAATGAACACCTAGACATATATTTTCAGAATCTGAGAACATACCTTATGGAAGCATGACTGTTCTCTCACAGGTACTGTTCAAGATCTTGATATTTGTGCTGGAAATACTTATTTATATCAAAAATTGCCTTTTTTTTCTCCATAATGGAAAAGATATAGCCCATATTCTCTCATTTAGGTACTACCTATATACAACTCCATAATGGCCACAATTTTGTATTTCTCATGTAAAACACTATTAGATTTTTCATTCTCCTTTCTAAAGTCTCAAGATCCAGATTACTGTTTATAATATACATTCTAGACAATTGCATCTTCTACTTTCTTTTACCTGTTGAAATTTTACAGGAGAATATTAAAATTTGTAATATCTTTATTATTTTAAATGACAAATTGATTTTAGATTGCAGCGGGGATTCGTTTGTCTTTATTTTGGATGGAAAGAATTACTTTTAAAATAAAGGTAAAATTAAAGAAGAATAAAATGTCAGAGGATTTTTTCATGTCTAGCACCTGTATGAAGCAGATAACCCTGATGGTACCCCCAAATCTCCTCGACAGTTTCTGTTCCACCACATGCCAAAACAGAAAATGTCAGAAAGGAGAGACCTTCAAGGAAGCCAGTATCAGTGACCCAGAGATTTAATCAGGTTGTTAAAGATGTTCACTAAACATCCATGACCAGGTAGTTGTTAATGCGCTCCCACCGTAGTGCCAACTGTCTCACTGTCCTTTCCTCTGACCCTGACCTCCAGCTCTCACATCCAGTCTCCTGCCTCACAGAGAAGCCCTTGACAGTTGAGCTGCTCCACCACACTAAGAACCACTCCATCCTGCCCTTGTTCCCTCCCCACTTATGCTGAAGAGCTTTTACACAACTACTGCTCTCCCTAGTTTGCAAGCTGTCTCACTATGTCTCAATTTTTGCAACTGTTCCCCTGTCTCTATCTTCTGAAGGCCTTGCCTGAATTTTAAATCAGATCGGGAAACAAGCATGGATTTCTTGGACAGGTTTCAGCCTTCTTTTTTTTTTTTCCTCATTTAAGGCTACCAATGCAACATGAAAAAACTTGGCAATTATACTGTTTGGAAGAACACAGGCATGGTCTAGTCACTAGCAATACATATGTGTGTCTGCCTAACTGAAGGTTATTTTCAATGAGTACTTTCCGCAGGCATGTGGTCTCCTTTTCATTTCTGCTCCCACCTGCAGCAGCAACATCCCAATGAGTAAATAAAGAGAGAAGATATTTTCAGTTCTTGTAAGAATTTTCTGTGGAGACCAGCAGGTTATAAAACAGTAGTATGTAAACAGCCAAGAGCATATACACAAGTTTTTCAAGCCTAATGGAATTACAAAATATCAGTTGTTTGCAAAGGATGTTCTTGCTTTCCATGGGGCAACTTAGTTAGGAAAAAAATCACCCTGATATCTTTTTCAGGATGTTTTTTTAAGTCTATATAACTATATTAAAAACCTATCACATACCTTCTCAGTGGAATCCAAACTAGAGATTTTAGCCTAGAAAAGGTAAAATGCAGGACAGAGCAAGGAACAGCTGGCTGTTTTATACATCTCAAGCAATATCATAACTGTTTTAATAACGTACAACATACTCTGCTGTTTTTCCATTTTCTTATTAACTTCATGACTCACCAATAATATCAAGAACCTACATGAAGACAGAAGAGATGATTATGGTTTGCAGGAATGAAGACTTTCTAAGTACCACAGATTTTGGTGATACAAATTGGTCTTAAAACCTGAGTAGCTGATTTGTTAGGGATTTAGTCTGTAATATATATATATATATATAATTCTGTGATACTATTCATACAGAAATTGAACATAAAAATAAAACAGGAAGTTTGAGAAGAAAAGAGATTTTAGGGATGACTTACCCATGGGTTGTGACTTGTCAACAGCAAGGTCTCTCTCATGTACATGCATGATAATGTTTACAATCTATCCCTCTGTTTTATGACCTGCTGGTCTCCACAGAAAATTGTAGCTTCCTGAGTTAGATTTAGTTTCAATTCTAAGTCCTTTCCCCATTTTCCTCTGAACCCATATAGACATTTTGCATCTACACCTTCATATCACAAGATGTTCTGTTGATCTATTGCTCATTATGTGTTGAATGAGATTTTTTTTGCTATTTCCACTGTTTCCATTCATCAGATTCCTACATCCATTCTGATTCCTACATCAGAAAAAAAACCATTAACAGTTGACTCATTTTTCTACACTCTTCGTAACACTAGATTTTGTAGAATTATGCTTGCAAAAGACCAAGCTTCCTGAGTTCAATGAATTTTTTTAAATTGTTCTCCAAGCGATTTTTAGAATTCCATAGTGTGGGCACATATACACATAGACACACTCAAGTATGGAAAAGCATTGTTCATAGGGATCCTTTTCTTTCTTCTAGTGTTTTGAATAAGCAAAAGACTACCATATGGAAGTATCTTTTCAGACATACAAGTACTGTTTATTAGTTGCTTATTAGTTGTTCTAAAAAAGCATTTGGAAACCTGTACCTATACCAGAAATGAAGTTTGGAATATAGATTTTGTGTCTGACACTAGTTCTCTTATATGATCTAGCACTGCTGGACTTTCTGAATATCACGCTGGTGTTGGTATATGATCCAATGCGATTAACTTACCATAAAATCAGGATTTTTCAGTTTTAGCCCATTAGCTTTAAATTCTACTGCCCTTCTTTATGCTAAGTAGTGCTTTAGTACTGCTGTCATTTAGTGGAATTGTTCTTATTGTGGTCATCAATTTAAACATTTTCAAATGGATTATAGGCCAAAAATTAGTCAATATGACTATGGCAGAATTTGTTCTAGTTATGCTAAACCCTACAGATACTGTCCACACATGAGAAAGTATGTGATGAAAGCTTTACTCTTAAAAGCTTCACCTGGTAATATCAATGTATCTCTATTATTACAGGTCATGATACACCAGACCTAACTGCAAGATTAAACTCAAAATATGGTAGTTCAAGCTAATTTCTCCAATTACAGCAGCTGCAGTACTTCTCTACTATTTTTGTGGACTTTTATTTTAAATTAATCCCTCAGAATTCTCCTGTACAAGAGTAATTTACGTTTCTGTGCACTCCAACAATATCACTATGTAAATAAATTCTAACGAAGGAATATATGCTCACACTGAAATTTTCTCATTGATAACATTTGTCAAATTAAAAAATGTCCACTGAAGATGTGAAATCTGATAAACTCATGTAAAGTATGGGATATTCATTATTATAATGGCATGATATATGTATATTTAATGTATAAAGCTTAATCTATGATAGCCCTAAAAACTCATTAATGTAATTAATTTAAATTAACTTAAATACTTTACATTCTTTTAGAAAAAAATAAAGGAGACAAATAGAGCTATTTCAGTAATATTTTTATGGCAGCATAGTACGTGACATTATTATCAACCTTGTACAAGAGTTTAGATCCAGAAATTTGAAACATGATTTGGAAGTTAACTCTAGCAGCCTGAGATTCAGGTAAGAGATGGAAAAAAACCCCTTTTGGTCATGGTGTTAACTAAATTGAATTTTCACAGTCTTGTAGTTCTCTCAGATACTTAGTGAGTCTAATAATATTTCTTGTCATAGGCCTTGTAGTTAGAATCAAATAACTATATAAAACAAATCAGCTTTTCTTTTTAATATTTTTCTAACAAAGTTAGAATGCAAAGCTTGGAAAAATAAACCTTAAATAAGGTCACGAGAAAATAAAAAATAATTCCACCTCTGACTGCTTTTTAAAGCAAATTATATGATTTTTTTATAATTTTGGATGAATTAGTTCTAAATACTGCAGTGACATTTATATTATAAATTTTGTCTCTCCGATAACATCATCAGATGATCTGCCAGAATTTTTTCTTTGTCAGAAAAATAGACTTATTAAAATTCTTTGTGCAAAGCACTACAGGATTCTCAATGCAGTATTCTGATAACAATTACTTATCTGGTTCCTTGGAGCAAATGTATTTCATAGCTCAGAGAATGTACCTATCTACTGGAAAATCCATATATATACAAACCCTTATGTATATTTCTTATATGGTTATAGGAAGTAGTGATGGTTCAAATTAATTAATTAGTTGTCTCATTTATAGCTAAATTAAAAATTACGATGACCATGAAATCATAGAATGGAAGGGACGTTCAAGGTCATCTAGTTGTAACCCTTCCTGGCCCTGCCATGTGCAGTTGCCACACAGTGGATCAGGTTGCTCAGAGACCCATCAAGCCAGGTCCCACTGCCAGGAACGGGGCATCCAAGACTTCTCTGACAACTCATTGAAGCGCCTTACCACCTTCACAGTAAAGAATTTCTTCCTATCATCTAACCTAAATATCTATTCTTTTAGTTTAAAACCTTTCTTGTTTTCCTTTGACTAGATTTTACCCGTGTAAAAAGTTGCTCTCTCATTTTTCATAAGACCTTTTAGGTAAGGAAGTCTCCCATAAGGTCTCCCTGGAAGCTTTTCTTCTTACCGTAAACTCCAATTCTGTAAGTGTTTCTTAGCAGCAGAGGTGCTCAAGCCGTCTTTGAAGAGCTCCTCTGCACCCACACAAAGAAGTCCACATTTTTCTTGTGCTGGGACCCCAGAGCTGGATGCAGTGTTCCAGATGGGTCTCACCAGAGCAGAGCAGAGGGGCAGAATCCCCTCCCTTGACCTGCTGGCCATGCTGCTTTGGATGCAATGTAGGAATTGGCTTTCTGGGCTGCCAGTGCACATTTTTGTCTCATGTCCAACTTTTCACCAATGAGAATTCCCAAATACTTCTCCTCAGGGCTGGTCTCAATGTCTTCTTCTCCCAGTCTCTCTGGTATTGCTCCAACCAAGGTGGCAGCACCTTGGACTTGCCCTTGAACTTCATGAGATTCTTGTGGACCCCCTTCTCAAGCTTGTCCAGATTTCCCCCTGGATGGCATCCCTTACTTCTCTTTTGTCCCCTGCATCTCTCAGCATTATGTCATCTGCAAATGATCCTACTGTCTGTGTAATTGATAAATATATTAGCAAGCATGAGTCCAAGATGGAGTCCTGAGGGACACCACTCATCACCTTGAGGGACACCTCTCATCACCAGCCTCCACCTGGACACAGAGACATTGACCACAAATCTCTGATTTTTTTGATACAGGCTTCCTGTTTAAGTCACCAAGGAAAAAGGAATCTTAGGTATCACCAGTAATCTAACCATAGGATAATTTTTCTCATAGAGATGTATAGATAAATGCAGGAGCAGACTGGGGTCAGAAGATCTACAGTGCTTTAAATGAAAATATTTAAAAGTTAAAGACACTGCCATGATTCCTTACTAAACTAATATTTGCCCATCTCATTTCCTCTCTAGCTTAATTCCACTGGCAGAGCATTTGAACAATAATGCACTGGCACAGAGACTCCACAAACTAGCTGCTCTTTCACTAAAAACTAAACAAGCAGTATTTGCCTTGAGAAATGTGACAGTTCACTTCATCGAGGAAAACCGGTTCTCAAGAAAGTGATTCTGAAGAAGGATATTTTTGTCTTTGAATTTCTGTGAAACAAATAATTAAATTAAATAAGGAAAATTAAAAATTTTTAAGAGTCTTCAAAAGGAAGAAAAAGCTGTGATCATTTAAATCTAAATAGCAGAAGTGAGGACTGCCAGCAAACATAATCCATGTGCAAGCAGTGACTCTCAAGCAGTGCATGAATGGTTTTTAGCCATTCAGAAACAGAAGAAGCTAAATCCACTTCCCCAAAGGCTCATTAAAGTACATCTGTGCTCAGGGCAGTTCAGTAATTATGTGATAGGAATAACTTCTGTGATTATAATACATAATGACCACCTACAAACTTTTGGCATTAGAGTAGTAGGAAAAGCACAGCCAAGGGGAAGAAACTGGATGTACTAAAAAAACCATCTCCTTTAGGTTATAGAATTTTACTGGCCAGTAATCATTAGGATGTGAAATCTAACTAGTGTGTGTTTGCTTTATTTTATTTCTAACATAATCAGCAATTACAGTTTTGTTTTAATCTTACTTTTTCATTCCCGCCCCTCCCTATTTTCCATATCAGACTACCGCACCTCAATTAATGTTCTCCTTTCCTCTGAAGGATACATGAAAGATTATGTGATTTATTAAAAAAAAAACCAAACCAAAACCTGTGCAAATTATATTCAGTAGCTACATTTACAATTGCTCTGATGGGAATTGCAAAATTATCTTGAACAGTGTAGATTTCTGTTTTATCTTGGTTTTTCTTCCTTGCACTTCTCATTTGGTTTAGTAATTCAAGAGAAGAGGCAAAAACAAATTGGTCCTAACTGGTTCATCAATTCTGTCCCTGCTGCTAATCACTCAATTACTGCATTTTTTAGGAATTACTTTCTAGTTTCAGGTCCACTGCTACCTCAGATTCTTACAGATTTCAGGGATATCAAGAAAGACTTCTGCTAACAAGTAATCTCTTTGCTCTAGATGTTATGATATAATGTAGCTACCTTTAAACATAATGAAGATTTTATATTTGTACACTACTCATATTTATTTTTGTGTAATACCTCAAGGAAAGCTTTTGTACCTGAGCATTCTCTGACAACAGAAATACTGCGTAGTGACACCCAGACAAACAGACATCAAACAAATCAGCCTTTTTTATTCTTTTAAAAATCACTGTCAGAAAGATCTGTTTTGCTACTGTACTTAGCAACACCTGCTGTTGTAAGTTGGATCCTTACCCTACAGAACCTCGCCCAACCCGCCATTCAAGTTAGAGAAATCCCTCTGACCAGAGGGAGCCTTAAAAATACCCAACATTGCTGAGCCTCAAAAGGGAAGAGTCCTTGCAGAGACTACTTAGTTAACAGTTGTCTTCTGCAGGTTTTATGTACAAGGAATCAAGTAGTCTCAGAAGCTGTGATACTAGGTGTAATAGGGTATATTATTTCATACTGCTTCTCACCTAAACTTATTGCTTTGAATGTCAGGGGATATAAAGCAAAACCAGTTAAAGATAATGCATTTTAAAAAAAAATTTATGCACTTTAATAATGTTTAAAGACCTTTGCCAAAACTTGGTTATGTGCTATGCAAATGAATAAAGTTTGTCTATGCCTTAAAGAACTCATATTTTATAAAACAAAACCATTGCTGGTAAGCCCTATTAATCATATTTTACACCTGAGGAAGCTCAGCTTAAAGAAAATAAACTCCTGAAGTCACATGGAAAATTCTTAAACAGGCAGGAAGGAGATGTAGATCTGCATCTGAAAGAGCACTGTAAAACACATCCTTCTCTGGTCGATCTTCAAGAAAGCCTGTTGTCAGAATTTCCTTCTACAAAACAAACAGTTTAATAATTAAATAGTTGGACACAAGACTCTTAAACTGAAATGAAAAGTTACATTGGAATATGGAAAGAGGTAATGTTTGACATTTTGACTGCTTTGATCCTTTCTGGATGGAGTCCCTGAAAAGTTAAATTGACACTGCTGCCTGTGTCATCCTTCCATGCTGTTCTTCCTAAGTCCTGCTGATCTCTCCAGCCCTGACCTGACCTGAAAATCAACCTCCAAATAGAAACACATACCTAAACATCAACAGCAAGTTAATCTTCTTTGGGTCTTTTACTATTTACCCTTGCAAAAATCTCTGCTTTTTATTGCAACATATTTGAGTCAAAATGCAGCTACAAAGCAAACACAGTAACAGGCCAAATTGTGGATTGTGTTCAGAAGAATGTGGTTCAGCTTATTTTTTTGCTTGAAATATTAAATATATGCAAAGTAAATATTGCATGCAAGTGTGTATTTACATAAATATACACATAACAAGGTAAGGAAACAAAGTTTGTTTGGCAACAATTAGGAACCAAGTACAATATAGCTTGGATAAAGGTGGCGCAGTACATGGAAGCTAAGTATGAGTGCAATTAAGTTTGGGTATGTAAAGTGCCAGACAGATTTTCTTCATCTGACTTCCAGTGCTTTCAGTGAGGTTGAAGCGTAATTGCCTTCTCCTAAAGCAAGCTGCATGGTACAGGAATCTGAAAGAGAAACTTGCTTAATCAAAACAACATAAAATGTTGGTTTGCATAAAATACAGTCTCACTGAGAAAAAAATGCAGTACACAGTCAAGTAATTTTCCTACCTAAGATAGTAGTTAATCGTGCCATCCATTTTAATGGAGTTTAGATGTGTGACTAAAGAATAGTCATGTACTAAAGAATAGTTACATGCTTGAAGAAATCCTTTCCTGAGTAACACTGAAAGAAAATAACATTGGATGGGTTTCTTTCTGGTAAGCAGATGTAGATCCATTTAACTTTGTTTTAGTTTAAGAGATTAAATCAAGTGTGTAATTCCCTTCTTAACTGTAGTGATATGTTCTTATTGAAATATTTAGGAGGAAATTTATCTGAATATCTTGAAAAAAACCCAGAAAGATCAAAATTCAGTCATGCATTTTTAAATTAATTAATACCAAAGAATTCAAAATCCTAGTAGATAACCACAAAATAAGTTAGTAAAATAGCTAAATTAGTAAGAGATCTATTTGATGACATAGCATATTGCAGCTAATAAAGAATCTGTTCTTTGTTTTGAATCCTCACAGAAAGAAGGCCAAGAGGGAAGAAATCAATAGATTAATAAAATAAATACTATATTTATTGAATCTTTTTATTTGTCATATTATTTTATTGTTTTTCTATAATTATTACCAAGAATGATGAAAACATGTACTGGTTTTGGCTGGGATAGCATTAATTTTGTTCACAGTATCTGGTTTGGAGATGTGTTTTGGATTTGTGCTGGAAACAGGGATGTTTTTGTTACTGAGCAAGGCTTACTCAGAGCCAAGGCCTTTACTGTTCCTCACTCCACCCCACTAGCAAGAGGGCTGGGGATGCACAAGGAATTGGGAGGGGACACGACAAGGACAGCTGACCCCAAATGACCTGAGAGATATCCTACACCATATGACATCATCCTCAGCATACAAATTTGGGGAAGGTTGGTGCAGGGCTGCTGCTTGGGGACTGCCTGACCATTAGTTGGTGAGCAACAGTTTTCATTTACATCGCTTGTCTTTCTTGAGTTTTATTTCTCGCTGTTCTTTTGTTTTAACTAAATTACTGTTATTTTTATTATTACTACTACTATTATTATTATCATCCTCATCATTATATTCTATATCAGTTATTAAGCTGCTTTTATCTCAACTCATAAATTTTTGCACTTTCACCCTTTTGTTTCTCTTCCCAAAACTACTGGAAGGAGTGAGAGAATGGCCACATGTGGATCAGCTGCTGGCTGGAGTTAAACAATGATACAACACCAAGAATATTAAAGAAAGAGATGTATTATATGGAAACCAAACAGGAATGGTTGTTTTTTTAAAAAAACCTCTATAACCAGAGTAAACTTCTTACTAAGGTGGTAGTAAAGTGACACAAGGGTTCAGAACGGCTTTTTTTGTTATAATTCTGAAATAATTTCCTGTTATTTATTGTTGCTATTTCAAAAAAGGTGTAAGACCTGTGCATAATGTTGAAAACAAAATAAATGTGGAAATTTAAAGTCTATCTATTTAAAATGTCTTGTCCAAAGCTGATACAGCTGAGCCAAGGAGTTAAATATTTTTATATTTTATTGTATGATACAAATACGGAGTGGAAAATAAATCCCTCCAGAAAAGGGGGTCTTAGCAACTGTGGAACTAAAAGTAAGAGGGGAAAAACAAATTCCAAACTTGAGAAAAAAGATCTTGGATAGCAATTACTTCTTGTAGGTGCTCCCAGCATGTTGCACGACAACAGAAAGTTTTGAAATTAAAATAAATAAATAAAGCAAACAAATTCCTGTTTTCAAACAACACCACAGTGGGGAAGCAATTACATTAAATAGTAACTGTGGGTTCCAGACAAGATGTATAGGAATAATCACTGCTTCCTGTGAAACTGATATGGATTGCAGGCAGCAATCAGACAGAGCTAAAAACATGAGTCACTTGAAAATGCCACATAGAGCAGGCTGTACCCTCACAGGGCCAGATGTTATAAGAGAGTTTATTCACCTATTAAAGTAGCCAGATATTCCTTGAATTTAAAGCATTTTAGCCTTGAGTGTTATAGTCCACCCAATAAATTTGTACACACACTTTCCTTCTCTACGGTTAGATATAAGACAAGTACCATGTCATGATACCATGAAACTAGAGAATGGAAAATAATAGTCTTAGACAAGAACAAAGTTATAGAATAAGACTTTGCATATATAAACTCTGCAGATTTTATTAAGTAATTTACAGAAAGCGTTAAGAATCTGAGACGTATAATTTAATTATAAAATGTACATTGCTTAGAAGCTCATAATGAGCAGTAGACTGTTTTTGACAATGACCTAAATCCATATGAAACTGGCAAAACTCCATGATGTTATTACTACTTCTGTTGCAGCAGATTTTCTGATGTTTCTTATGTACTAATTACCATTACTGACACTAATGGATTGATTTGTTATAAACACACATAAATAAATGGGCAGGGAAAGGGATGGGGAGTTTATTCTTGCTTTCACGTATATTTAGTATGCAGTGCAGTCCTAGATAATCAAAGATTCAGAATCCGAGTAGGTATCCAATGGATATATCCCTCAAAGGAACTCACTGCAACAACAATAACCAATCTAGCTAGTGTAAAAGTATCCTAATAATGTGTGCATAAACTACACATTGGGTTCTTTCAGACAAACCTAATTCCTTTATATTTATATTTATGTAGATAGAAGAAGCAAAACGTTTTGTAAAGTGTATAATTCATAGCAAAAAAATCTTTCAATGAGTAATACAGTCAAATCAGAATATATTATTTATTATCTTCTTTTAAGTCTGCATCTTATGTAGAAACAGTTCAAGAGTTGTTGAATAAAAATTCAATGGGAAGATTCAGCACCAATTTGAAAGCTGTTACATTGCATTTCCCAACTGAAATATGGGATGCATGAGGCTATGGATTCACATCATAAGGATGAATTGCTTATATATTACAGAAGTCACAAGAATTATGTTCTTTTCACTTATATTTAGTGCTAGATGAAAAGGTCGCAACTGGTGATGACAGTGTCCATAAGCTATGAGTTATAGTCCAAAGTTTTCTTGTTCATCCATTCTCACATCTTCAGGATGGTATTCTCTGCACAGCTGCAGGTGGCTGTATATATATCCTTGCCATAAAATGTCAGGAGATACATGATGAGTTCAACCTGAGTCATGGGTTGACAGTATTCTGCCAATACCAAGCAGACATAAATGCCTCTCCACTTGGCTGGTTTATATCCTAAAAGCTGATCAGTCCACCTGAAGGAAACCAACAGTTTTGGTTTCAGCTGTAGAAGTGTTTTATAGAAAAGATGGGCTAAAAGTAAGAATTCTTACTTTAACATAATAAATCAATAGTTAGTAAGTGATTTTACTTCTTTTAGAGTGCTTCTATATAGTGTTTTACTTTCTGTATACCAGACGGTTTGAGCTGGTTTTTTGTTGTTGTTGTTGTTCTCGCCAGTGTTTTGCAAGCTTGATTTAACACTGGAGTTTCAGACAAATTTTTGTTAGCCCCTTTACACACATTTTTGCCTTTGGTCCAGATGCCTAGTGATGTAAATAGATATAATTCAATCCCAGCTAATAAAGCCATGTGGATTCACATCAGCTAAATGTCTGTCACTTAGGTTTAGAAAGAGGCTTATCATGAAATATTCTAAGACTGTACAGGGTGGAATATTCAAACATGTGAACACTTTTGGTGTGCCTTCAGAAGCTACTGCATGGCCACTGAGAGGCAATAGCAGACTCTGTTCACTTAGAGTGTTCTCATGCTGTGAAGTAAAATGCATTAATTTGATGGAGATTCCTGGTGTTCCTTGCAATTGTAGCGTTTAACAACGTGGATGTTTTCTGTACTGCACCAAAGCTAAATATGACAACTTATTTCCACAAAGTAATCCATCATTTCTGTTTGCTTGAACAAACTTCACAGGTTAAATTTATGCCTAAAAGGTGATTAGAGTCAGATCACTGAACCTATTGTCCATTTCATCCTTCTTTAAGCAGTCTTTTCTGTGAATTAGGGGCAGATGGACCATGCAGGAGGTTTATGGCACATTCCCAGATTCTGGAGCATGACTTGTGTTGGAACCTGAACTGACATAATATTTAATGATAAAATGTGTTAATTTGCACCATCCAAGTAGCGTACTCCTCCCATGTTTGGTTAACACTCTGCCTCCACTTTCAATAGGAGACCCGTCCAAACGATGGTGCTCCCTGGGTCCCTGGGAGTTTCTCTGTCCGCAATCTGAAGATCAGGGTGGTGGGTACCCCCATTCTGTTAGCTCTGTAGTCTGCCTTGTATCAAATGACTTATGTTACCAAGCCATTTAGACAAGCACTTTGAAATCATCTGGCAAATATGTCTGTAAGAATAACTTTCATGGGATCTGAAATTTTCCAAAGAGAAGCATTTATGTTATCACAAGAATATAGAGAGGTTTCAAAAGATCAGTAATGTGGGTCTGAAGTCTAAAGTGTCATTTTTATTTATATATGATGTCATCAAGCTTTATACTCAGTTTCTAAACAAGTTAGCAATACTAATTTTATTATTTTACAACCACAAGTTTCACAACACTTTATAAAACTGGGTGAGTACTATGATCCTTGTTTTCCAGAAAGCTTGATTTATGTATTCAGAATCTGAAATTTTCTATTAATTATCTTTTAAAAAAATTTATTACCCAACTGAAATAGGTGAGAGTCCATGTAGAATTGGAGAAAAACAGTGAAAGATTTCAAAGTAAAACATAATGAAAATGCTTCAAGAATTCCTAAATTTTTTGAGTCATTTTACTCAAATACAGAACATGTAAAATAATCCTGATAGGGAAGACAAGATGTATAAATTCAACTTTACTTATAGGGAAAAAAAGAAATGAAGCTGAGCAAAAGCCTTAGGGGAGTTGCTATTGATTTATTTGATTGAAGTTCTGCAGTAGACAGAGTTCTTGGACTTTTATTTGCCAATTTGTTCTTGATGGTCACTCCAGCCCATGCAATGTCACAGGGTTTTCCAGGGGTTTCTTGCTGAATGTGAATGATTCAGCTCTCATTTATATGCCTGTCATTTCAATTTTGTCACCTGGTATAAAAGGCTTCTGAAAGTAAGCAGATAATATTAACCTATGCCAATAATAACCTAAGAACCTTATTCAGTGACTGAATATTAACTCATCTAAGGACCCCTCAGTATACTCTCTGTTTTGTACTTGGAAGACAAGTTATATTCAGGCAGGACATACAGACATGATAAAATGTACATTTCTATTGCTGACTTGTGTTGGGGTCTCCTCCCCCTGCCGTGTAGCCCTGGGAGAGGGGCCCTGGGGGACAGACACGGGGTTTCCCTGCCCCTGCTCAGCCTCGTTCCCACTGGTTGGTTTGTGTTCCCCTGCGTGGGCAGAAGGACCCCTGGTCCCGTGACTGGAACAGTTCCTCAGCAGAGCTCCGGCCATGCGGCTGGAGAAATAAACATCTCTGAAACAGCTAGCAAGAATCTGTCCATATATATTTCCTTTCCACGGGACTCCTGGTTTGGTGCACTGTGTTACAGAATCCCCGCTGTAACAAATGATGGAATTGCCAGCAAGACACCGATCCCTAAGGACAGGAAATTTGTGAGTAAAAACCACCCTAGATCTCTCTCTTCTTGCCTTGGTTTGAATATTCTCTCTGGACTATGGAAGAATCGTGGGAAATGTGGCTCTCTGAGCCACAGAAAAAAATGTATCTAGAAGTTACAGGAATCCTTCAACAACAAAACAAGAAAGTATTGGAACCGGGAGATCTAGAACATGTTTTTTACTGGCTTTTCAAAAATTTCTTCTATATTTCTCGAGACTTACTTTTTGATATTGAACCTCCTGGAACTAGTCATGGGTGTTTTTGGGACGAGATCTGGGATAAGGTAAGGGATCAAACAGAACATGGACTAGCGACAGAAGCTCTCTGTGCATCCCTTGTAATCAGTGGAGCTCTTGAGGAGCTTTTGTACGGTCCCATTACCCCTAAAGCAGAGGATCATACTAATCCCGTGGCCGAGACCGCGTGGCTGCCATCTCAGGAGTGTGTGACTGCAGCCGTGCCAGCGGAGGTGCCTGCGCTGGGTGCTCCCGGCCCCCTCGGGAGCGCGCGCCTTATCGCGGACCCCATCCCTGTCTCGGGGTCCCCGGCCACGCGACTGCGAGTGAGGGAGCGATGCCGCAGGCGCCGCGGGTGCTGTGGGCCACGAGCAGCCAGGAACCGGGCATCGGCGTGGCAGCCCGCTCTGAGCACACGGCTCGGAGAGCCCTGCAGAGGGAGAAGCGGCGGTTTCCACAGCGACACGAGAAGCCGCACAGCGCAGCACCGAGCCGGAACAGGGCCGCTCTCAAAGCAGCATGGAGTTTGCGGAGCGGAACCGCTCACAGGGCACGGGGCTGGCGGTGATGGCAACGTGGGGCCGCACAGAGCCCAGACATGCGCCAGAGCAGCGCCGCTCGGAGAGCGCGGAGCAGCCGCAACGCGGGGGCCCGGCCGAGACGTCGGAGTCGGCGAGGCAGCGGCCACGCGGGACCAGCGTGATAGGAGGAGTTGTAGCCACAAAAGTCACAGGAACTGTGAAATGGTACAATGTAAAGAACAACTATGAATTTATAACATGAGATGATACAGGGGAAGATTTATTCATCCATAGAACTGCCATTAAAAGGAATAACCCTAAAAATTACCTGCAAAGTGTAGGAGATGGGGAAGTTGTACAATTTGATATAGTGCAAGGAAAGAAGGGTTTACAAGCAGCGAATGTTACTGGGCCTGGGGGTATTCCAGTCAAAGGCAGCCGTTATGCACAAAATTATAAACAATATCAATCCCAGCAATTTCCCTACCCACAGCCTACTTCCCCTTTTTACCCTATACCCAGTATGAACCCTTTCCTAAGTTTACACTATCCCCAGTTTATTCCTAATCCGTTTTTCACCCCATGGCTTCCCTATACAATTCCATTTCCCTACAATTCCTCTCCGATGCCGAGGGGAGGATGAAAAGAGGGAGGGAAGAAATTAAACCCTCTCCTGCCTCAGTTTCCCCACAAAGCATGCCCGGAGAGGCCTGTCTCCCTTGTGTCAGCCCTAAGATGTTCCACAGAATCTGTTTGGACATTTAAAGACTCAGGAGGGTGGCTTGTTTTGTCTTGAAACTGTTCTTGTTATGTTTATCCAGTTATTTTCATTCTCCTTTTATTAAAATAAAACGGGTGAGATGTTGGGGTCCCTCCCCTGCCGTGTAGCCCTGGGAGATGGGCCCTGAGGGCACAGACACGGGGTTTCCCTGCCCCTGCTCAGCCTCGTTCCCATTGGTTGGTTTGTGTTCCCTGCGCGGGCAGAAGGACCCCTGGTCCCGTGACTGGAACAGCTCCTCAGCAGAGCTCCGGCCATGCGGCTGGAGAAATAAACATCTCTGAAACATCTACCACGAATCTGTCCATATATATTTCCTTTCCACGGGACTCCTGGTTTGGTGCATTGTGTTACAGAATCCCCGCTGTAACAGACTTGGAAATCAAAATCTGTGAATCTGTAGCAAATGTTCCCTGTGAGAGTCACACAGATTCATCTGTAGTTCTGGCTTCATGTTCTGTGACTGAAGATGCAACCATTCAACCTCTCTTCTACAGGCACCTGATGTCTTTTATTCATCACTTTCTCAGGGTTCAATTATGCTCATTTAATTCTCAATTTATGCTGTATTCATATTTCTGATTTCAAATTAAGCATTTTTGTTACTGAATATATGTATATTTATCAATCAGGAAGTCAGAAATTATGAACATCACACTTCATGATCATGTTTACACATCATTACTCATAATCACTGCATACACAAAACTGTCCTTAGCACTGATACCTTAAATCAGCTGTTAACATGCAGTTCCATGGAGCTAGTCCATGTGGTCAGGGCTTATATCTGTGTCCTTGGTGGTCTCAGTCACAAAGATCAGGTTTATCAGCAATCCTGACTAGCTGGGTCCCAAACAAGTGGAGGTCGGCCAGTGTGATGTGCAGCTACAAGAAGGGTTTTAAAGGAGGATCTGGGGAATTACAGGCCTGTCAGCCTGACCTTGGTGCCTGGCAAGGTCATGAAACAGGTCATCTTGAGTACCTGTTGTACCATCATGGGGCATGTAGAGGACAACAAAGGGACTAGTTTGGAATTAAGAAAGGCAGCTCCCATCTGACCAACTTAATCTCTTATAATGGTCAGATGACCTACCTAGTGGATGAAGGCAAGGCTGTGGATGTTGTCCACCTGACTTCAGCAAAACCTTTGACACGGTCTCCCATGGCATTCTCCTGGAAAAGCTGGCAGCCCATGGCTTGGACAGGTGCATCTTTGCTGGGTTAAAATATGCCTGCACGGCCAGGCCCAGAGAGTGGAGGTGAATGGTGTCACATCCAGGTGGGGGCCAGTCACTAGTGGGTGTCCCCCAGGGATCAGCACTGGGACCAGTCCTGTTTCGTACCTTTATCAATGATCTGGATGAAGGGATTGAGTGCACTGTCTGTAGGTTCATGGATGACACCAAGTTGGATGGTGAATCTGCTGGAGGGTGGGAAGGCTCTGCAGAAGGCTCCGGACAGGCTGGATCAATGGGCTAAAATTCAACAAAGCCAAGTGCTGGGTCCTACCCTTTGGTCACAACAACCCCATGCAGAACTGCAGGCTGGGGGCAAAGTGTTTGGGAAGCTGCCCAGCAGAAGAGGACCTGAGGGAGCTGGTTATCAGCGCCTGAACGTGAGCCAGGACTATGCCCAGGTGGCCAAGAAGACCAATGGCATCCTGGCCTGTATCAGCAATAGTGTGACCAGCAGGGCCAGGGCAGTGTTTGTTCCCCTGTACTTGGCACTGATGAGGCCGTACCTTGAGTTCTGCATCCAGTTCTGGGGTCCTCATGACAAGTAAAACATGTATGTGCTGGAGCAAGTCCAGAGAAGGGCAAAGGAGCTGGTGAAGGGTCTAGAGGGTAATTCCTATGAGGGAGCTAAGGGAACATCAGTTTAGGGTAGAGAAAAGAAGGCTCAGGGGAGACCTGGGCACTCTCTACAACTCCCTGAAAGGAGATTGTAGTCAGGTAGGGGTCAGTCTCTTCTCCCAGGCAGCTAGAGACAGGAGAAGAGGACCTAGCCCCAAGATGCACCAGGGGATCTGGTTTTCTCTTGACCTTCTTATCTTAGTTTTGCTTATTCCTTGTTTGTTCATGTCTTCCCTCTTTGCAGTTACTTGTGCATATTTTGCTCTTCTTTCCCTTGTAAAAGAGAAACTTGTAAAAGTTAGCTATTTAACCTGTTTTTTATCACTGCTTCGGTACAACTGTACAAGTTATTTGCCCTCTCAGTGGTGAAATTGCTCTCATAAGTAAACACGTGGTGTTTTTACATGGTATTTTACTATTCTGTTGCAATGTATACATTGTTGTTGGTCGCACTACTATAGCACGATTACACTTGCTTTCAAAGCAAGTGATTGTACTAACAATGGTGAGAAATGTACTTACAGTTTTTAAGTTTCACAGGCCACATTTGTGTTGCTATGTGAATGGCACAAAATCATGTTCACGATTACTTAAAAAAAAAAAGTATTTATGAGTGCCGCCTCAACTTCAGCATACATTAGGTCTTATTTTTCTTTTTTTGCTGCTGAGCAATAAAGATGTTCTAGCTAAAGTATCCACAGTCTCGCCTTCCATATTCTTTCTCCTGTAATTTTATCTCCACATTTTCATCTGCAGAAGAGATGCAGAAAATTAGTGTAGCAGATAATATTCCACTACCACGCCCAATTCCTTTTGCCCCTGAAGAACCACATGGCACAGTTAAGAATATTTAAAAAACATTCATCTCTTCCTCCAGAATTCCTTTAAAGGTTGTTGCTGCTCACTGTGAAAAAGTTTGAATGAAACTGTGTTCTTAATGAATTCCATCCATTTTGGCCTAAATTCTTATGGTCAGCATCAGCAGTAGGTATTGCCATCTCAATGAATGTTTGATGCCCAAGAAATCACCTCTTACTTACCACTGGAAAAACTAAACATCCCTGTAAACCACTTCTGAGTTCTTGTTTTTTCTGCATTTGTAACAGATGAAACTGACATTGCACAGTGTTCTGTCTCTGCTCTGTGTGTCTTTCCAAACTGGTTTCTGATGCCTTGAAGGGAGCTACTGTACAAAATAATACTGAAGGTTATGTTCATCTTAACATTTTAAGTTCAATTCAGCAAGTATCTCAAAGAAAGCTCGTGTAAGTGAAACTGCTATTTTTGTTTGGATAATCATCAAAATTGCATCACCTGTTGTGTCTGGTCATCCTTATCCTATATAATTCTGTCATCTCAAATGTCTATTTGTTAGTGGTCAAGCACATAAGATCTTACTACATTGTGTTGCAGGACTCATGCAATGACTTGAATAAGTTTCAGTCTGAAGACATGTTATAAATAATAATTCTGAGGACAATAATTTTACAAAATGGATATACATCTAGAAGAATGCATGGGGGTTGGGAGATCAAGTATCTTTTCTGTATCAAATTACCCTTGCAATATTTCTTCAGGTGAGTTTTGTTGGTAGGATGTAGAGGAGTGCATTCAGGTGGTTTGCAGAAATCTCCAGTAGTCTTGTAATCACACAAAGTCCAAATTCAAAAAAAGGACAGACAAGGAGGATTAGAAACAATACAGAGGAGAAGCTGACAAAATGAAGAGGGGGAATGTAAGATGTAGTTCTTTATGCCCAGATGCACAGAAGTGCAGGGGCAATAACCATGAGACGTTGCAGAGCAAAATAACAGTAAGACCAAGTTCAGCCAATGCAGGAAGCTCTCCCATGGCCATTGCTGCTTCCACGCTTGAGTTCAAGTTTAAGGTTTTTCAAGGATTCACCACAGGTTCAAACATAGAAAAAACATAGGTGACAGAAATTAAATGTCTTCAGTCCATTTCATTGCTTGCTCATTTGTGGAAAATGAGATTATATCTGTTAAAATGATTAAGGCTTATGCTCACCAGAAGGCCCTGTGGGAAAGGCCCAGCTGCGGGCGGGATGGTTGGAAGTCGGGTGAGGGGTGAGAGGCAGTTGCGGGTGAGGAGAGACTCAGTTGAGTGACAGCTGGCAGTGAGATTGTGATTGGCTGGAAGGATGCGCGGACAGCATGTGAGCAGCAAGCTGATTGGGTGACAGGATGCGTGGACAGTGGCACTGCAGCTGTGCCAGCCAATGGGTGCCCTTCTTCTGTTAAGTTCTGTTAGGCTTCAGTTTGGTTTCAGTTGGCATTAAGGGTATAAAGAGGGGGGGCTTTGCGGAAATAAATGGATCTTCTTGGGACAGACAAGGGGGTCTGTCGTCTTTGTTCCCCATTGCTACACTCATTAGCTTCTCCTTTGGTGCATCCCCTGTTCTTTCTTTCTGGTAATAATAAAAATAATATGATATAAATAAATTAGAAACTAAAACCCAACTCCCTACTTAGGGACTCAAAGGAAACTATCAAAAGAGAAAAGCTAAGAATATGATTTCACATGAGACTTATTCTTATCCTGAAATATGAAATGGGTCTGGATTCACTGAAAGTGAAATCAGTATAAGCAAAAAATAACATTTTATAGTGACACAAAACCTTTCACACAGAAATAAGAACTATGAGAGTCAAACTGTAGAACCACACCTGAAGTATCTTTATATCTGCTGACTGTTCACAGAGATGCACATCAGAAAGGAAAAGACTATTTCTCCTTCAGAAACAGGATAAAATTGTAAAAAAAATTAAAACTAAATATTCTGCTTCTCTCTTTCTCTCCCTTCCTCTTCTTCCTTCCCCCCCAACCTTCCTGCCCCAATTTAGAAGGAGGGAGACCATCTAATCTGAATTATTATGGAAACAGTGGCACACACAAAACATTTGGTGATATTTGCAGAAAATGCCTGTGACATTTTCAGCTTGTTAAAAATCAATGAAACAAGGAAAAACATTGCCAAACTGGGAGAAAATGAGTCCTTGAAGAACTGAACTTCTAAAATGTGATATAACGTCTCTGTTTGTCTGTGACAATATGCTAACGAGAAAAAGAAATCTCCTTTGGGCTCTCACAAACAAGATGTGTGTTATAAGAAATTTACTGAGCTGAAGATCAGGAAAGACCTATAGTTCATCCAATCTCCCACCCCATGTTTCAGAAACTTTCAATTTCCCTCAGTTACCCCTCTACTGGCTCCATCACTTTTTTGTTCAAAGTGTAATTCTCTGAAAGGTTCCAGTTTGATCTAAATTTTCCAGAAATGGAATTCAATATTTCCTTTCCTATTTTGTTTCCAAGGTTAATTGTCATTGCTTTAAAAAAGTTGTTCTTCAATTCTAATTTGAATGAGTTACCTTTAAAGGTAAAGCATTGTCTTTCTGGTAGATCGAGGGCCCTTACAAGCCCTATATATTCTTATTATGAAGACAGTTATTCTTTTTCTATCACTTACCAACAAGTTTCCTTTTAATATAAATGGACAAATCAAAGTGTTCAACATATTGAGAGCTTTCAAGGCTTTTGCATCCCTTCTCTTTTTCAGTTTCTGTTAATATGCACATACCTGAATAACTTCATTAAACAGAATGCCTTCCTTGAAAGCAAGCTCTGTTCCTTAACTCTAGTATTATTCCGCTTGTGGTACTTTTTGCCACAGCAGTTCATCTGGACAACCTGCTGTGCTGCATATGAAGTAGACCCTTGGACAATTTTCAGACTCACCATTTTCTGTATACTGTCTCTGCTTCAACACATATTGCATACTGCATGCTCAAACAACAGAAATTTTGCACATATGTAAATATTTTTTTTCACTAACTACTTATTAGCCAGACTTTATCTTGTCCTTGAAATTCAGAACTTTCTTGGTTATAATTCTGAAAAATCTTTGTGCCATCTAATTTTTTTTCTTCCTCAAATTTATATTCTCTTTTAAATAATTGATGAAAATTATTCAGGTATAGTATCAAATTCTATAGAAACTTGTATTTGGTCACCACCACTCCTTGATGATTTCCCCCATAACACCTATCTACCCTTCACCCTGTGCAAAATACTTGCCTTACTGTGACTAACTTCATGGCAATGAACTATTATCACAGTATTGTTTTTGCTATCCACATATCTGAAAAAGAGCTTATGCAGAAAAAACTCTTAAGAGACATCTAATAAAGTTGTTGCAGCAACATTTTGAAAAGCAAAATGCTGAAAGCAAGAATAATGAAATTTTTTCAAGAGCAGGGGAAAAAGAGCTTAAACAAGTCTAATAGACATATTTCACATGTTTCCAGAGACATCTTCTAATAGTGCATTCGTTAAAGCTAGAAATATTTTGTAAATTTCACTATTCCGATTACTGCTTTCAGGGATGTTCTAAATGTTGTCTGAAAATCATGCCATTCATATTTTGCATCATGAGCATGGATTCAGTCAGTTGTGGGGCCTTCAAATGCATGTTGGAAGTCAGATACTTCTTTGTTCATCCCACATAAAGTTAATTACAGTTTCCAACATAACAAACCTTCTTTTTAGGAATATTCTTAAATTTTGTCAATTTTTCAAACAGTTCTGGGAAGTGTATTAAGTGTTTCCTCAATAACTGTAATTTTTCTTTTTCACTAATTAACATGTGACACTATATGGATTTAAAATTACCTTTAAAGGAATAAGTTCGCACCTCACCCCATATCCAGGTATCAGATTCCTCAGTACTATAGTACTGCAGATGGAGAACTTCTGAGCTGTCCAATGAAGGTTGTCTCAATAGAATTGTCATATTGATAACAATAGTAATATTTCTTAATGCTGTATCAGAGCCTACATATACAAAACAATTATTTCCAAGTGTTAAAAAAAGTTATTTTAAGATGACACCTTTTCTCTCTTACAGCCTTGTTTTCCCATTATTTCACTTGACAGAGTTTTGCTGCAAGCATTCTTTTTCAACTTCTGAACCATTTTCCCATCAGTCTTTCTGTTACTACAGCCAGAATCCGTAGCTGGTTTATTACACTCTGGACAGTGGAATCACTCTCATCTTAATCTTTCAAAGTTTCCGCTGTTTAATTCAAATGCTTTTACTGTACCTCTTTTTCACATTCTTTTGCCATTATTTTTTATTAATTTTTTTTTTTTGTTTTGGTGATAGTCTGGTAGATGGGAGCTCAGTTGAATGCCTGGTATATGAGAAGCTGTAGACTTCATCTCTTACTTTATCTCCAAGAGTGTTATTTTTCTCTACTTTGTGTTCTGGCTAAACTAGAACTCACACAAATACTGTTATGGTTTCGGTACACCAAGTATTTGGTACACCATGACCAATATCTGTTTCGGGGCCTTTTTATTAACACTGGTTAACTTCCCTCCAGCCCTCAAGTATAATGAATAAGGTTTGTGAAGTAAAACAACTCCACAATGAAGACATATGTTCACAAAATCATGTGCTCATAAACATTAGTAAAATATCTCTCAGAAATAGGATGAGCTTAAACAAATCTTTCACTTAAGAAAGAGACTCAGTTCAGATAATGTCCAAGTTTCTAATGGTGAAACAGACTAAAAAATCAACCTGAATTCTCAATCCAGAGATAGACATCCAGACATCCGTGAGTCCTGACTGCCTGTGAGCTGTGGCCTCAGCCTGTGTAGTCACCTCTGTGTGCTAATAACATTAATAAAATACCTGTACCTCTCACGGCTTTGTTTTCAGCTTCACAGGAGATTTGCAGTGGTAGGTGCATCACAGCAGGAGCAGAGCTGATCTTTACCTCCTGAAAAATGGCATTGTCTGATACAGAAAGGAGCTCTGTCCTGTCTGTATCTCTTGGGGGTACAATATACCGGCAGGGAGGTTTGGGCTCTGCTTGTTTTTCAGTTTCAAAATAACTTACAGTAGTTTTATCATTTTCTTCCATATATTCTAAGTAATTAATTTCTAAACCTTGGAATAATTTCTAGCATGTCTGGCAAGGCACCTTCTTATAACAGTAGTTGTAAGAATGTTTATCACACTCCATTACACAGCTGACACACACCATTATTACAAGTTTGGAAAGCCCATCCAAGGTGTCTCTGTCTTTAGGAACGGAAATGTATTCATAAGTTTAGTTTATAATCTCTATGCCTTTTGGCTTTCTCAAGCTTTGGGAAACACTGTGAGACAGAACTAAACTAGTACTACTTCTAAAATTGCTACAGAAATATAAGGATGCAGAAAAAAATTGAGCCATTAATATTTAAAATCTGTATCAATGAAATTTTTTACTAAAATATGAGAAGCAAAATTCCATAAGAGAGCTACTTCTGAAAGGCAGCACTCTGGGAATAAGAAAGATTGCAAATGCTATTTTCCCTGTTTTCACGCACTTTTACCTTGTTGTTTCCTTTCCTTACCCTCCTTGCACCCTGTTATTCAAGAAGAAATCAGGAAGATGTGAGTTTATCATCAAGGTAACAGCAAACACAGAATTCTCAGTCCATTCTCTTGCATGTTCAACACCTCTTCCAGTCGTGTACTTGTCCTTGCACCAGAACAGAACTGGTTATCTTTTGCCTTAACTGTATCATCCTCCAGCAGATACCAGTAATAAACACATCCATTCTTTTAATGAGAAACAGATATTCTGAAGCTCAGCAGCTAATATATGCTCATTCTAAAACAAACTATAAACAACATTTAGTGGTCTATCTTATATTTTAGTATGTGGTAAATAAATTTTTAATTAACACTAATGTAGAGAGGAGCCAATCAGACGAGATTTTTATATTTTCTTATATAATAATTTGTTGCTCTTTTGGAACAGTTATGTTGTCACTCAAGGCTCAGGATTGCCTGGTTTAATACTTAATAAAGTATCCCATGGCTAACAATTTTGAAACAGAAATCATAGAAGTTGAAAGTAGGACAAATGGATATATTGGTGTTGGCATTTTTAGTGAGTTACTGCAGAATGTCCACTTGTGCAGAGAGGAACACGATGCATGCTGCCCCCAAGAATTTAGACCACCCTGCAGATAACTTTTTCTAACAGTAAAAAGAAAGTCTTGAAAGTGAGGAGAACAGGGAATTATGGGAGGCTGTTATCAGACAGGGTTACTGTGGTAGCTTTCGTGCATGTAGTACATATTCAACTTTTACATGATGTGTTTATGAATAAAGCTCTTCATGTTTGACAAAGGGACTGGTACCATCACAGTATTGTATGGCTCAGGTGAAACTGACAGTGGAGAGATTACAGATTTATCTGCACCAGTGGCTAATGGCAGAAAACAGGATCTGTACTAAGAATTAGATGTCTTATAGTATGCAGTCACTTAAATAAAACACTAAAAGTATTGCTATTTTTGCAGAATTAACAATGGATTTTTGCTTCAGGTATACTGACAGAAGCTGAATGGAAACATATGAAGTCAATGGGGGTTTAACTCTGAATATCATTGGATAAAGTTCATTTTTTCAATATCAGCAAAATGAACAGGTCTTTTACCAGGCTGCAGTCAATATCTGTCTGTCAGCTTGCCTTTTATGAAACAGACAGATTGTATAAGGATTTTTTTAAGAAGGTTTAACCCACAGCAAATTCAAATCCACTGATACATTTTGCAGAGGTGGTATACACATCTTGTTCAAATTGAAGCATTTATGATAGATAGACTGGGAAAATTGTCACTGGCAAGGGAAGGGCAAGCTCTTAGTATTTTCTTCTGAGGTGATTCAAAGGGACACCATCTAACTAACATTTAAGTGAGTGTTTTAGTTACACTATAAAGTCAGGAAAGGTAACAGTCAGTATTGACGTTTTGTCACTGTTACTAGTTTCTACCAGGAAGAAGCATGTTCGAGGCAGCTTCAAGTCAAGACAAAAAATAGCCACTAAAATATGTCACAGGTCAGATTAATGTTACTCCAATCTTCTTTTACATATGGCAACCAGGTTTAATTTTTTGTTTGCAACCAAAAGCAGAAAAATCAATACTGATCTAATTCCGCTATGAAATTCTTCAAGATCAATCCACCGATGTTTCTATTCAACATAAATGATGTGATATATGTGATTTTCTTGTTAGTTCTGGACACTCCTTTGGTTATTTCACCATGGAAAGAAACAGCAAATTCCAAAACAATCTGCTCATTTATTGGAACTCCCATCACTTTTACCCTCCTATAATAGATGTTTACCTAAGGCCCTTGCACTGAGCTTTTGGGAATGTATTCATCTGGTGATGCTTTTTTAGATGACATCATCTTATTCTACTCTTAAATGTTAAACTTCTTCAGTTTTACTAGATGCAGCATTTTTCCAAGTGTCTTTCCTTCCCTCTCTTCAACAAGAGAATAACCTTCTTTCAACACTTCCCTCCTAATCCCAGACTGGACTGTTTCTTTCAATTCTTCTCTGTGTCTTTAAATTCCAAAATCTAGGCCTCCTATTTATTTATTTAGCTTTTTAAAATTCACATTTCTCACTCCCTCAGTAGTTTGGAAAGAACTACTTGTCAAAACTTGGTTTTAATTTGCTAACTGATCTTCTACTGTTTCAGTAACAGTCTAATGGAACATGTGGAACTGAGTTCACTTTACTTACTTGCCTGTGGGCTGGGCTGTCTAAATGGCCTTCATCCCCTGCCTTGCAGGTTAGGAAGAATGTTGCTGCACAAATGAATCTGATTTATACACAGTGGAAATCTAGGAAAGTCCTAAGACTAGTTATTAACAATGCTGACAAGACAGAGGTTCTTCATAACTTTACCTTCTCTTCTTTTACCTCTCTGTCTTTATCAGCATACCTGGACCCCAGACGACAGGATAAAGAAGCTATGACAATGCATGTATGAACTCACCAGCAGTGGACGAAGGGCTGCTCTTCAGCTTCTTGCAAGGGCTCAAACCATGCAAAGCCATTGTTCTGCACAGAATTCACCCCAGGGTGTTAATAGAAGAGTTTGACAGTATTGTAATGCCACTGTCTATAGCACCTGGAATGTTGTGGAGGTCAGGGGGCTAGCCTAGATTTCCCAATGACTAGAGGACAAATGTCACATCCATCTACAAGGACACAAAAGAGGACTCAGAAAATTACAGACTTGTTAGTTTTACTGCAGTCCTCATGAAAGTAATGAAATGTGTCCTTCTAAAAACTATTATAAATGAAACCACAGGTGTTGATGAAGAAACACCAACATGTATTTACAAAGAGGGGCTGTAGATCACCTTCTACAACAAGATAATGTCTTGCATGGATCCAGGGAGAGTACTGGATCCTGTTTATCTGGACCCCAGCAAAGTGTCTGATGCACTTTCCCACAGTCTTCAATGGGCAAACTGTCAAATTACAAATCAGATGTTTGGCCTACGAGATAGGGGGTAAATTCATACATGATCTGGATGATGGAAATAAAAGCACCTTCAGCAAGTTTACACTTGCTGACATTGACACTGAATGACACTGAAGTGACTGGTGGGGTAGACATCTGAAGGATGAATTATCTTACAGATAGACCTGGACGAGTTGGAAGAGGGGCGTAACAAAAACTACATGAAGTTTAGCAAAGACAAGTGAAGAATCCGAGGCTGGGAAAAAGAAGCCAAACAGCGCAATGCAAATTACGAACTATGTGGCTGGAAAGTAGTATTCCTGAGTGGGACATGGGCATCCTGGTGAATAGACAGCTGAACATTAGTTAGCAGCATGCCACTGCAACAACAAAGGCAAGTCAGATCCTTGTCTGCATCCGGAGGGACATTACTAGCAGAAACAGAGATGTGTCCATCCTACTCCACTCAGTGCTCATCAGGCTGCATCTTGAGTACTGCCTCCAGTTCTGGTCCTCATAATTTAGGAAAGACACAGACAGACTGTGGGTCCAAGGGGAGGCCATAAAGATAATCAAAAGGCTATAGAACCTATTCTATAAGGAAAGGCTGAAGGAGGTAAATCTCTTCTCCCTAGAGTCTAACAGACTCAGGGGAAGCTCAGCACAATAATCCAGTATGTAAGAGGCAGCTACAAAGAGATCAAAGGCTCCCTCTTCACAAGGAGCCATGTGGAGAAGACAAGACAGCTTGTCCTGGGAGAGGTTTCAACTCATCATAAGAGAGAAATTTTTTATAGTAAGAACAATCGTTCACTGAAAGAACCTTCCAAGACACATGACAGATTCCCTGCTATGGAGGTTTGCAAGATGCAAATGGAAAATGTACTGGAAAATATTATTCATCCTTTCTTTGCCACAAAAGTTTGATCAGGTAACCTTTTGAGATCTCTTCCAATTTGGCCTGTTCTATGATATTCTATAACTGTACGAAATTTGCCTGTTCCCTGAGGTAGAACCTTCATATTAGCTGCTTAAGGAGCATCAATAAATAAATGCAGCAGAAGCACAGTCAAATTCTAAGAACAGGAATTGCAAAGTGGAAAGTAATGACAATGAGCTCTGTCTTGGAATGGTGCTCTTTAATAGCTTTATCAATGACAAGTGAGACTGAGTCCACCCTCAGCAAATTTGCAGAGGACATGAAGATGAGTGGTTCAGTTAATACAAGAGAAGGAACAGATGCCATCAAGAGGGACCTGAACAAGCTGGAGAAGTGAGTCCATAAGAACCTCATGAAATTCAACAATGCCAAGTGCAAGTTGCTCATCCTGGGTTGGAACAATGCCAGATATGAGGGCAGACTGGGAAAAGTCACTGAGAGCAGCCCTGCTGAGAAGGACTTGAGGGTTCTCATGAATGAAAAGCTGGACATGAGCCAACACTCTGTGCTCACAGCCTAGAAAGCCAATTGTATTCTGGGCTGCATCCAAAGCAGTGTGGCCAGAAGGGAAGGGAGGGGATTCTGCCCCCTCTGCTCTGCTCTGCTCTGGTGAGACCCCACCTGGAACACTGCATCCAGCTCTGGGATCCCAGCACGGGAAGGACAGGGACCTGTTCAAGAGGATCTATGATTTTATGACACTGCAAAATTATTCTCTTTTGTGTGACAATATAATCACAGACATAAAAAGAGGATACCAGAATTAGAGCTGGGATCAGTGTGGTACCGTTTCTATCCAGGAACTTAGAGGTGTTGATAATGCTTTCTTAAAGGAACATATCCTGGAGCCTTGGTGTTGTATTTTAATATTTAAGAGGTAAAAATACCCCAAACAAACAAGCAAATAAACAAGGCAAAATGAACAAACACCACCAGAACCCCCCAAACTTCAAAACAATGAAAAAAACCAAAGTCAACTTAGAGTATAGGCTTGAAATTCATTAATTTCCATCCTATACGCACAAAGCAGCTGGTTGCACTAAGTGTAACTACTTACAAAACTCCTATGAGAATACTGGAAAAATCAAGCTGAGGGTCTGACCTTCCATCTTACTTTAAAAATAGTCTTTCCTATCAAATTCATCTTTCCATTTTCTTTTTTTTTTTTTAATGTGTCACCTTGATTTGAAAGTATTCATATTTTAAAGCTTTTCACTGAGTGCCTTACCTTGCTTGCATTGCTGCTCAATTTATTTCACAGGTAAAATGTAATCATTCAGGTCACATTATCATATCCCACTCTTTTTCCTTTATTTTTCTATTTCACTGAAACCTAATCTCAATATAATTAAAACAAATGCAGATCCCTCTTACTTGTTCTGATGAGGTACAGGAACCTGTGAAATTCTTCTGAAGAGAAAGACATGGTACAGTATCTTTATGAAACAAATGACGAAAAAAAAGTCCCACTCCTATGGAGAAAAATATTTCTTCCTTTACTGATTTATTCAGAATAGTTCAAACTCATCTCAAAACTCTTTCAAAGAACCAAACCAGATTAAAGCAAATGGAAATGTCCCCAGAGTTCAGGGAATTTTCTGTATATAAGGAACTATTCCTTTGCAAATGGAGAAATGCTCACATGTTTTTATATCTCAGAACATATTATCTCACTTATCTCACAGGCTTGTAGTCTTGTTTAATTCTAACTACATTATCTACAAAACTGCTGGTCCTCAATGGGTAAACCAAAGAGTTGGTGCTCTGAACCCACCTTATTTCTATCACAAAAAGAGAATTTTCTTTTTGTTTTATTAAAGGAGCTGCAGTCAGTTCTCCTGAAGAGACATAAATTTAGCATAGCAGTAACTTAAAGATCACAAAGAAAACTCCATTTTCTTTGACCTTTTCCTTAAATGCCATCACATTGCTCTTTTTACAGCTATATTTCAAAAGGCAGTGTAATGCTTAGGAAGATTTCTCACAATACTTGGGGAAAATAACTTCCTTGTGTAACTATTCATGATAGAATTTTATTATTGTACTTATTTTTATAATTATTATAGTCATCATTGTGTGTGCTGTTATTTTATTACTATAGTTAATATAATATAAGACAGTATTATTATAGAATTTTGTCATAGAAATGTTATATTGTGTCACAAACATGATCTGGTACTTGCAATTAGCAGTTATATCAGTATATGGAAAATCTGGCCATTCTTTCCTGCCTTTTCCTTTCCTGGGGTTGAATGGGAATCCTCTGATCCCAAACCTGGAAGAAACCAGAATAGAGACTTTTTGTCTAGATGGATGTACAATTATTTTTCTCTTTATACAATTTTTTTCTCCTTTTCGTTTGAATTGTATAAAGATAAGATACTTTTAAAAAAAGAATGGGAAGGTAAATATTTGGAAATCATCTAGAGACAGTCTGGAATGGAGGGAGGCTGAAGGCAGACAGTACCAGTGAAAGATTTAAGATGCTGGATTTCCTTTGTTTTGCACTATTAATTGGAACTATTTTAGGGACTGTTCTGGAGTATGTAAAGCATAGGCAGTCAGTGGGAAGGTAAGAAAAACAGAAGCAATGATTTTAATTTCTTACTTATCATTCTTTCTCTTATACTAAGAATTTCTGTGAGATGAGACAGACAAACCCACATCCCTGTGAAATGTCAGGTGCAGCATTCTCTCAGCACTCATGCTGGATAATGTGTTGATTACCTTTAGGGGTTGAGATAGGTTGTATGGGGGCTCCTCTGAAGATGCATTTGTCAAACACCTATGAAGAGATGCAATAAAAGTATGAAACTTTATTTAAAAGAATGACTTTTCCCAACTACTCTAACTCTTAAACTTATGGCCAAAATTCTTGCCACAAAGGATTATATTTAGAAAACAGAATAAAACCAATACAGGCTTGATTGCAGAGCCTGTGTTGATTGCCTAAAGGTTTACATTAACATAGAAGCAGAAAGAAAAAAAGGTCACATATGTCATGCTATCTTTAGTGATTCTATTTGTCACACGATGTATAAACATTTGTTTTGCACAAAGATTGGAAGGAATAGAAAATGTCTTATTCATATGGGAAATGTTGGGTTGCTGAAAATACCCAAATGCTCTCAGCTTCTTTTTGGAGTACTATTTGAAGTTTTTGTAGACATAAACCACAGAAACTTTTCCTTTGCTAAGTACAACTGAATCAATTTACAATGGACATGATTTTTTACCCTTCTCCTTAATTCCATCAAAGACACATTCACATGCCCTGTCCTTGTGCATATTACAAAGATCTTAATTTTTTCTATGCCTTATCTGCCCTTCAGCTGTCTGTTCACTGTGTGTTTTAGACAAAGTATTTCAAAGAGACGTCGATGTACAGAATGGATATGAAATATTTGACATTAGTTCATTTTTCTTTAGAATAGACCAAATTATTTACCTCAAAGTGCTCTGTACAAGTCAGTAAATTATAATAACATTCACAGTACTTTCACGTGCCTCTATTTTACACACAGTTAAGGTTTTTAGAGGAAAGGTTATGCAACCAACCTTTGTTATGAAGCAAGTCACCTGCCAAAACCAAAAGTGGAATGTAATCATTCTTCTGGCTCACAAGTGATTGCTCTTGTTCTTTCTTTCTTTACTTTTCCCCGTCTGTTAATTTCTTTATTTCAGCACGTCTTTTTCTTCTCTCTCTTCTATAAATCCAAGCAGCTCAGAGAGGTAAGTAGATGAGTCAGGGAAATGGCAGAAAGCAGGGAGGAACATCCAAAAAGACTTATAAGCCATAAGGATGACAATCCTGTATACCGAGATATAAAGGCTATATTTGTAATGTTGACAAACAGAGTACAATAATTTTGGTACACTAAAAAGAGGCAGTGAAAGACAAGTTTGTTGGGACTTTTTTTCATTATTTCTCAATCTTTTTTGTTTGGGTTTCTTTTTGTTTGTTTGTTTGGGTTTTTGGTTTTTTTTTCCTTAGCTCATTAAAGAGCTAAACTTCTGGTTTCAATTTTCCCTTTTGTTTATATACACTAAATGTTTTTGGGTCTGGAGAGTAAATGAAAGGATTTTAAATGAATCTTAATTAGATAATTCTGTAGCTGTTCCGTAGATATAAATATGTTGCTCTAGAAACAGCAGTGATAAAGCTGAAATCCCATTAGAAAAGGCAATATGTCAAATAAATATTTTTAAAGAAAAGAAAGTTTAATTTTGTTTCATAAAACATGATATGCCTTGACAAATAATTTGCGTATACTAATACAGAACAGTTTCTCAGAATTAAGCAAACTAGTTCAAAGTCTCCTGTCTAGAACAAAATAACTAAAGTTTAATTTTCATTCTGTTAAAACATCTTGGCTTAAGGCATAACAAATTGTGTAAAGGGAAATAGACCCTTCAACAAGCTTATAACACTGATAACACATGCTTTCCATCTGATGTTTTGCAGTTACATTAATTGTGATAGAATCTTAAAGTCGAGGTACTGAAATAAATATTTGGGGGGGGAGTTACAAAATAGCTGTGTCATAGAAGGAAGTTTTCAGTGAAGAATTACATATATCCCAAACTTCATTCATGAATGATAAAAAAGCCTTCAACTTTGCATGGGATTGGGATTTTAAGTCCTTGACAGAATCCAGTTCTCAAATGCCACTCTCCACTTTACAGATCTGCACGTCCAGGTCCTTGTTCCGAATAAATTAAAATGAAAATATCTACTGCTAACAAGTTTGAGCTCTACCTTTATCTCAACAGAATAAAAGGTTATGTTTAAGATCAGAGAACAGATGAAGAACAGCTTCCTGTGTGAGATATTGTTGGTATTCCCTGTTGTAATTTGGCTTTGAATATGTACATAGGCTTGGTCTGGTCTACCCAAAGAGCATGATGAAAAGACAATTCCAGAATGAATTTAGAGACCATGCATGTGTACTTTACTAAACATGGCTTGAACTAAAGTCAGTGAATGTAGGAAATCCAGCAGTTACTTTCTTCTGATGACACAACCTTCAATCATACCTGCAACAAGTATGTGTTTGTGTGTGTGTGGGGGGTGTGTGTGTGTGTGTGTGTGTGTGTGTGTGTGTGTGTATGTGAAAGAGATAAACTAAGAGTGGACATTCTCTTTCAGATAGCAAAGGCTGTTGCATCACGTATCTATTTTCAGCTTTCCCATAATTGCAGACTTCCTTCGGTTAATTCTCAGACCTCCATTTTCTCGGTCAGTTTCTCTTCAGATATGTGAGCCTGAAATAACAAAAGAATGTATTTCTAGTAAGTGTGAAGAGCTCCTCTTGGCCAGAGTAGCCAGTGGATGTCAGAATAGGAGATTGTCCCTTCATTCAGAAGTGACCATGATAAAGGACACTTACAGGATCATTCAGGAAAATAAGCTTTGTTCCTAGGTGGAGAGCATGTGCTCCATTGGAGTCCTTACTTCAAGAAGATAACTTTATAGTTCTCATGCAGAACAAAGACACTTTAGAGCCCTTCAACCTAGTAATTTGGTTCATCTCAGTTTGGGGAAAATCTCAATCAAAAGACAAAGCAGAAAGACAGGAGTCATTTGTTAGCCTCTGTCATTTTCTCAAAGGTAGTATAACTTGCTGGGGAATTACACAGTCAGGAGAAGTAAAGGTTGTTGCCACTTTAATATGCATCAAAACAGATAGGCACTGAATGACTAATGGGGATGCTTTATAGCACCTAATAGTAGGTATTTATGGCTCCTCATAGTCTATTTAATGTGAAAAGGTCTAAGGGAGGTGAATTCCAGCTGTATCTTTTGACAACTGATGAAATACAGGTTTAAAATATTTTATTTTCTATCAGGCCAAGCAGTCACCTGGCTTTGTATCCAGTGCAAAGGGTCTTAGGAAATAGCAAAAAACATAACTTGCCAGTAATTCTTTATTCCCATCTGTTTAGATATATATATAAAAGAGTAGAACCTTCTCAAAGTGGGCTTACCTCCTCTTTGCAGAAACATTCTGCCAGAAGAGCCTACAAACCTTGTGTAGGTATAACTTCCAAAAACTTGCAACTCTGAGAGGAATTCTTATTGCCACTTTCTGCACGGAGTCTTGACATGATTTTCAGGGTAATTTTAGACTAACAGTTTTGCAGAGCTATCAGAAGCTTTAACAACCTCCTCAAGCTGGTTTAGACCACTGCCAATTTTTCTGCATCTGTGACAATTCCATGTTGACTCAAATACTTTGTCCTCTATCCTGGTGATGCCTTAAGAATCTATAAATGAAACAACAAACACTTTCGAGATAATATTAGTATAGGAGGTAATATAAAGGTGGATCTTTATTGGAGGCCTCCAGGGGCAGTTATGGAAAAAACATCCACAAAAGCCCAAACCACACATGGTGAGTAGGGTTTTTATAAGTTTAGCAAATTAGCATAATTGACAAAAATAACCAGTTAGGAGCACAGGTGATGAGGTAATTCCCCCTTCTGGTTCAACCCTTTTCTGGAGTGCCACCATTGGTACAAACTGTACTTTGTTTATGAAAATATGTCTCAAAGAGATGTTTTTTGGCCTTGATTCCCAGGAAAAACCAAGATAGGACAGGGGCTTTGGAATATGTTTTGTCTTTCTGTCCATCAGGGCAGGGAAAAGTACTGGGAAAACTAGCTAAGAATGCAATAATGGGCTACAGAGCTCCAAATATATGTTTAAAGAATACAGAGAATATATAAAAGAAAAAAGGCAAAAAATCATCCAGCATCACTGGAATAAATCACCCTCTAGGCTACGAAGTAAGAAGGAATCCTTGGAAAGCAGACTATCTTCCAGGACAGACTAAAGGTATTTTCAGCTACATTAATGTTCAATTTAACACAACCACTCCCACAGTGTCCCCTTCAGCTTCCCACTTGTTTTCAAATATTTGAGTTCAGTTCTCATTTATTTTGTTTTGAAGCAAACATTGTATTTCAGGGATAGCTGTTTCTCTGTGCTGTCAGCTGGTGGTCAGACACACTCTTTCTAAAACTCTAAATGTACCTGTCCTGCCTGTGAAGTAAAGCCAGAAATATCACTGACACAAGCAGCAGGGAGATGTGCCAATACATTGTAAATAAATACTGTGCAAGCTCTGCTGCTGTCAGACTGTGCACATCTGATACACTCAGACTGAAAAAAATCCATCTTCTCAGGCAAACTATAAGGTTTTTAAAAAGACAATAAAAGTCCCTGAAAATTTTGATAGGAATTCCCTCTGGGTGAGTCTTTTAAGTGGAGACTCGTTGCCTTTCGTGTAGTTCTCAGTCAGGAACCTCATTACTTTCACCAGTCTGTTAAATGCTGTATTAACATTTTCCGATATGCTGAAGCCCTGTGCTTTGGGTTTGGGCTGAACACAGGATTGATAATATAGAGATGTTTTAGTTGTTCTTGAGCAGGGCTCACACAGAGCCAAGGCCTTTTCTGCTTTTTTGTACTGCCAAGGTGGTGAGGAAGTTGGGGTTCATGGGAAGCTGGGAGGAGACACAGCTAGAAAAGTTGACCCAAACTGAGCAAAGGGATATTCCAGAATGTATGAAACCTACTGGGGGGAAGAAAGAAGAACTGGGGAGTGTTTGGAGTTATGGAGTTTGTTGTTACAAGTAACCATTATGCATGATGGAACACAGTCTTCCAGGAGATGGCTGAACACTTGCCAGTCCATGGGAAGTGGTGAATGAATTTATTATTTTGCTCTGCTTGTGTGTGCAGCTTTTGGTATCCCTATTAAACTGTCTTTGGCTCAAGTTAAAAATTTGCTCACTTTTACTCTTCCAATTCTCCCCCTGATCCTGCTGGCAGGTGAGTGAGCAAGCAGGTGTGTGGGGTTTGGTTGCTGGATGAGGTGAAACCACGGCACCTTCCCTTTTTCATGACAGCCCCATGGAGATTTCTGACTACCTAAAAAGTGGAAGGATACACTTACCTTGCAGAGAAGGCTTTGGTATTCATGATTGGTTCAGTGAATACCAAAGGCTTTACTGTCACATAAAGACTCCAGTGCTGGGATCACAGGTCCTGCAGCTTCATCCCTCACTCCTGGCTTCTTTCACATTCATCACAACTACAGTGATGCGACGCAAACAGAATTTTATCCAGGAAACAACAGACTTTGCAAGAAAGAGGAAACCTGGGAGTGTCCTGAACTTGCTCTCAGAACAAGGAATTTGCGGTACAAGTGGAAATTCATTTCCAGAAAGGCAATATTCCTGGTTTTGTTGTACATCCCATCTCTATCTCTTTGTCTGTGAAAATCCTAAAGTTGTAGTCTGCTCAGAACAGTAAGCAATTTTTCAGAGAGGAAAGGTGAAAATCCTGCATGTATCTGCTGAGGACGGGTCCAATTGTTTTAAATGAGGCATTGCTTGGGAATGAGGTAGATTATCACCAATACCTGTTTATTAAGGCATAGTTAAAAATTAAGAATTTTCGGGGATATTCATTCCTTGGTTAAAGTATTTGTGATGTCTCAAATTTACTGAGGGTTTATTTGGTAGAAATTGTATGGGCAACTGCTATGTATTCAGCATAAGAGAAACTGGGAATCCTCAGCTGATTTTTATCTCCTAATTTCACTGATTTATTAATAATTCATAACCTTCAGTGTTTTTATCACAACTTTCAATCACAGAATTCAAAATTCAGCTGCAAACGCTAATTAGGTTTCAGTGTATCCATAAAATAGAACCTAGAGTGATCAAACTTTAAAATCTATACTTGCATAAACATTGTATATGAACTGAGTGAACAAGGGAAAACTTGTGCCACTTCCCTGTTTCTTCTTTTGTGATGAAAAGTTGAAATTTAGCCATGATGAGGCATTTATTATTAGAAAAAACAGTATGACACATTTGAATAATAGTTGTTCTACTATGATAGTTTAGCTCCCAAGACTACGGCCCCTTGGCTTTTATTCATGAACCGAAAGTCAAAGTCCTTTTTAAATAATCTTGTGATAATCTGTCAAACAGCTGACTTCTCTGTATGTAAATACATTATATTATCTCTGCAAGTGCAGCTTCTAATTCAAAAGAGCAGCTGTCAATAATAAGAGCATGAAACATGGAGGACATGAAAAAGCAATCCTTTGAATGGAAGAGCTGCAAAAAGCCCAGTAGAGAGCCCTTCAGGAAAAGACTAAGTTATTGACATAATAGGAAAGTTACTGAGGGGGAAGTTTTGAGAGCAAAAGGTAATGACAGAGGTGGCTGGGAGAAGAAACGAGGTTATAAAATGTGTGTTTGAGGTTTTATCTCTAAGTAGTCAGGAAAATGGTTTTTGCTTAAAAGTTTAAATTGTACTGTGAAACATCTTGAGAAAAGAAAATGGAGTTTTGTCTCTCCATTGCTAGAATATGAGCTTCTTTACATGTGTGATGCATACATCTTATTTCCTTCAATTTTCTTATTAGACACCATTCCTTGCAATAAAAGTTTCCTAGGTGCCAGTGTCTCTCATGTTTGTACTAACAGTGCTATTTATTATTTCAATTTACTGATGTTTCAAGTACATTTAGATCTACTTATGGTTAAATTTTTCAATGTTTTTTTCTTTTCTTTCCTTGTTTTGATTTCTTCAGGAAACATCTCTAAGAAAAATCTCATATAAGCTTTTGGCCAGGGATTGACTTTCTTTGATCTAATCTCAAGGTACCAAGACAACAAGTTACAGCGACATGAGATGCTCCCATAGATATGGATACGGTTCACCCATCACTTCAAGTATTTGAAGTGCATTCACTCTTTTAAATTTTCTTTCTTTTACAACTAATGCCTTGTCAAATGACATCTCAAATTTAATCCTTTTTGACTAACATAGATGAAATAAGTGCCTCTTCTGTGACTACTTTTCAAATATTTTGGTAATAATAAAATTTGATAATATTGTTTTTCTTTCCTTTAAAAACATGAATGGCAAATGCTTTCTTTCCAAGAGGTCTTAAAACAGACCTGCTTTGATGAAACAAACTTTACTAAAGTAGCCCTTTGAGAGGCAAAAATGGAATGAAAAGCACAAGATAACACTGAGCAGGAAACCTGGAGCAATTAAGTATGTAGAAGGTTGTGTAAACTGTAGTCAAGATTAATTTTATAAAGTACAAATTGGAACATGTTGTTCTAATAATTTGTAAAAGTCATGAAGCATAGAGTTTTAGGAGTATGCATTCTGTGTGTTGGTATATTTTAGCACCACTTCTAAAGAAACTTAACTAACTGTTCATGCATCTGTTTGAAATATAGTCCTCTTTATGGAGTATCATGTAGCTGCTGATGAGGCTGCAGTTGAGAAGCAGATTGCTTTGTGCTGCCTCTTTAGAATCACCCCTGTAGGAAAATCAGCCTTGAATCAAGTAGTCTAAATGCTTCACTTACCTCATTTGCTGAGAGCTCTAAATGCCATTGTTGAAAACAAGGAGAGAGGATAAAAGCCAGATGAATGTCTTTGTACCACTTCTTTAAGTAATACTCATTCACATTGTCTATACTGCATTATATAACCTTTATTATGTATACAGATAATATTTACACCCAAGTCCACAGTGATACATGGTGGAAGTGGGGACAAACTCAGTATGAATGTTTCCTAAGAAGAAGCTCAGATCATCAGGACATTTTGACTCCTTCAGTGAAAAAATCAGTCTTGATTTGCAAAAGTATTCTACCAGTCCACGTGTTCGAATGTGAAGGTTTTGAAATAACATACATATTACTTTAAATATGCAGACAACTAACACAATTTTTTTGGTTCTCATAAATACACCTGGCATGCAAGGAACCAGCACTAGTAAATCTTTTCTATATAGATACAAGGAAATGTGAATAGGAGAGGGAATATATGAGAGAACAAGCTGTTCTGAATGTTGGCATGCTCTTGACTTTTATAGCCACATGAAAATGAATCTGGCATGGTTTATTACAAAACAGTGATGGAACTACACTTGAGTGAGCAGGAAAATCTTTCACTTGCTGTTATGCTGTTACAGCTGAGCAGAATTAGAAAAATGAGTGTGAAATGGAAGTTAAAGTCACCTTTCCCAAAACTCTTAGTACAAAGAAGAGCAAGTTATGTGTTCTGCAATTATGAAGATGATTCATTAATGATATATTTTCTTGCATCTACCTCCTCAAGTAAATGACATTGTAATGGCAATAGTATATTTCCAAGGTATTTTTACCAACACAGAACTGAAAACTCAGAAAAATTTGCAATTAACTTGGTTGAAACATGTAAATAACTCAGAAAAATTTGCACCTAACTTGGTTTAAATGTATAAATTTTACAGGTCTTATATCCATTAAAAATGTCTTGTATGTGCAAGTGGTTTTTGATCTTCTTTCAGACTTTATATTTTTCTGTATTTAAACAACAGGAATTCTGGCTCTGTGGTGGGAATTCTGGTAACACTGTAATCAAATAAGTCTTTTGCCTCATGGCTAGTCCATTATGAGTTTGTTTAAGGAGTATTTTAGGATATGCAACCTGTAGCCCTTGCTCTCTGTAGCCCCCAATGTAGTGCCAGTGTTGATTTTGTCCTTAGGTGTACTAAGGACTGAAGGTTCACTCCAGTGCAAAGAGTGGATGGAAGAGATGCAGGAAAAGTATTACAACATACTGTCAAAAGACACACCATACAAGAAACAATAGATGTGTTCAGAAGGTAGAGACATATATGTGGGGTCTGATTGTGTTGTGTCACACAATATTGGCTTTGCAGACAAGAGATCTTGGCTGCTTCTGATTTATACTTTGTATAAAAATAATTAGATGCAAAAAAAAAAAAAAAATCCTTCTAAATGCAGTAGTGATTTCCTGTATGCAACCAAATAAGCAACAACAAGACAAAATAGGAAATAGTTTTTCTATGTGACAGCCCTGAAACTGTAGAGAAAATTAAAACAATAAATTAAAGTCTTAATAAGAATTTCACACTTTATTAATTTTTCAAGTGTTGTCTGGATCCTTAAGGGTAGCAGCAACAAAAACAAGTCTAGCTCTGGATAAAGAGTGATGAATTTTATATACCTTTTTTATATATATGAGTTAACCCTGAACTGCCTCAAGTACTTTAGTTGGGACCCTTTAGTTTTTCAACCGGTAAGGAAGAAGTGTCCAAGAAAATAAGCTTCTCTCAAAATCTCTGTTGTCTAATGTTTTTGGTTTACCTATTTCATTACAAACTCTAATTTGTATGAGTGCAAATAGATTTTTGCAGTTGCAACTCATGAATGTTTTCCACAGCATGGAAACCTTTCAGAGATGTGTTTACCCTTGTCTGCTTTCCTCCTTCTTTGTCAGTATTCATCTCAGTGTTCTGATACACCAGTTTTGAGGTACCAAGCTGTGCTCTTTAGGTACATGGAACTGTCAACCTCAAGTGTAGATCTTCCTGACAATAGAGCTAGTACCGTGGAGTTTGTGGGCTGAAGTACCTTATAGTTTTCAAAGTAAGGCATTAAAAGGAAGACTTCAGTTTAGTTTTTCGCCCCCATGACAAATAGCAAGAAAATAGCAGAGAAGGAAGAACTGGAGCATGAAAGAGTCATATAAATTTAATTGACTGTATTGGTCTGCAGGTCAGTTTTGATTAATAGGATCCTCCATAGTCAAATGCATGAATCTGTTTACTTTGTGTTAAAGAATGAAATCCTCCACCAGAAAACTAGCCAATTGTATTCTATCCCTTCGTTGAAGAATATTAAACCCTGTAGTCTTTTAGAGTGTTGACTTCCTTGTGCTTTGTATTGGGCTCTTGGACATAATTGTGGAGAAAGACTGATTGTAAGAAATGTAAAAATTGGCATTCAAGGGTAAATTTCAGCTGGTTCTGGTTGTCATTAACACTCATGCATCCATAAGTGCCCAGAGTTATTGAGAGTTCAGCTTTCAACTGAAAAGGGGGAAGACAGTGAAAAATATATTTCTAGGTATCTGTCAATACAGAAAACTCTCTACCCCATCACATTTAATTTTGTCTAACATTATTAAGGTTACTTTGTAAGTGGTTAATTTCTAAAACATAGCTGTGAAACTACCATGGAAAGATACTTTGATTTTCACCGGGGAAAAATATTTTTTAACCTCTTTTTATTTCTTTCTTTAGCTGTTACAGTAGATGCAAGTCTTTGTGTGAACATTCATGGCTGACGTCCAGTTTGCCTACCCCTAAGCAGTCTACAAAAGGAGTACAATGGATGTAAAGATTCTACACAGGATAACGGTGAACAACTATCAAGGACACTTTCACACATATTCAAGCTTAACTATGGTCTCACTCAATAAACATGAGGAAATGCAAGAATTATTATAGCAGACCTTTTAATATGCATGTCTTTTTTTCAATATTAGTAAATAGCAGATCCTTCAGAGAAAAGTGCAGCAGCTCAGTGATGAATAGTTAGAAATTCATTTGCTCACTAGGAAAGATAATTCCACCTCCCTTTTATGAATTAGAAGTTATGTTTAAAAACAAAAATTAAATTTCACTTCTTTTTTCATTTGTTTAAGTTTTAAAAGCTCTGTGAAATTGCAGATTTCACATTTTTTAAGATCTCAGCTTTTTTTTTATTGTTTTCAAAATAAACACTTCCATACCATAGACTGACAATCTCATCTTGCTGGCAAAAGCTCAAATTAGCTTGAAGGGACCACAGGTACCTTGGATATGGGTGCAAAGTGTCTCCAATATTTATCTATGGAAAAAGCTGTTACAAGATTTCTCACATCTTTCTAATCAACAACAAAAGTCTTGGATTAGAACACTGTGAAGCAGCTTCAGGTCTGCTGTACATTTGAAACCTGTCAAAATCTCCTGTCTAGCTTAATAAAAACTAATTATGCTCTAATACCACAAGCAGCAGGGATGTTTTTTACTATAAATGTAAATAATTGTTATTGGTCATCTCACCAGAACAGACGTATTGGCAGAAAATACAATCAGCTCTGTATGAGAAGATTCATAAAAGACTGCCATAGCATCATCCACATGAAAAGAAATTTGCCATCAGAAAGTTGTAGCTCTAATTTCAAAACTGACAGCTTGTGTTTAACAGATTTTATCACATTTAGTGTCAGATAAACACTGTGAAAAAGACCCATACCTGAACTGCTAATTTTTTCTTCAAACTTGTATAAACCTCTATCCAGCAATCTCATAGAGCTAGGTGTTTCACAAACACTTCCATGTGAGCTTTCCTCTTTAAAATATTCACAGAGTTTTCACCATGACTGAATATTAGCTCTTCTGTATCATTTTGGCATTGCACTTCACCTGACTTGCTAAACTCTATATGCACTTGTGAGGGTGATGAAAGACAATTGGGCCTTTGTGTTTGTGTCTGGTCCCTCCCCCCACTCCCGCAGTCTCTGATGGGCAGTGTGGCTTGTGGTAGGATAGGAACACCAGGAGGAACTGTCCAGATGCTTACACAATTACAGCATTCCAGAGAGATAGAGAGGCTGAGGAGTTTTTGTCTGTCTTTGGTGCACATAAGCCTGCAAAAAGGTATAAAATGTTGATGGAGACTGAGTCAACTGGGAAAACCCATCTCAGAGGATGCAGATAGTTTCTGAGTGAATCTACACCCTGACAGGGACACCTGCAGTGTACATCCAGTCCAAATAAAGAACTTTGGTCACTTTTGGGCAGGTGAATAAAAAATGCTAAAATCCAGTCAAATACGGAGATAAAATGCTAGAGTAGCTCCATGGGTGCTTTTTTTTTTCCTTTGTAATGATGGAATCTGCAGAGCCAAAGAATGTAAACATGTATGCTTCCAGAAGAACCTGCTTATATTATAATTCTTTAGACACAGACTGTTGATGAAATCTAAGACTAAGTGAACCCAGGCACAGCTAGACTTCTCAGAAATTTAGAGAACAAGGTGGTCTCACTGAAGTTTGTGACTCAACAGGAGAGACCATAACCTGATCATACTTTAACATATTGTAATGATAGAATTAATAGTTAAATACTGAATTGACAATATTTAGATACTGTATTAGCAATAAATCTAATCATAATCATCCACATTGTCACTATGTCCTACTTTCTGCATCTGTCTGAGAACCTTACCTACAGGTAAGGTTCAGCACGACAGCACCCTATGCTGCACCATTTGGTGAAGCCATCAAATACGTTAAGAACGAGAGAACTACAAAAAACTTCTCTGCAAAACATTCAAAAGCTTTTTAAAGTAGTTAGGTTAGGAAGAGTGAAATGACAGAATAACTTCCAAGAACAAAAAGAAAATGAGCCAAGATATGTTATTTTGTCTTGGCTAACAAAGTAATATTTTTGCTTTGTGGCTGCTTTCACTTCCAGATTAAACAACTGCATAAAATGAACCAACACTGGAAGATTCATTCTTGTCATTTAGCAGGAAAAAAATCAGCAAGTTTTCAGGGTTTTCTAGATGAGTTTAAGCATGTTATTCATGGGTGTCTGAACTTCTTTCCAACTCAATTCAAAAATTATCTCTGTTTCCAGAATTCTCTCACATTATGAGTGAAAAATCATAATCCTATACCAGTCCAAATGAAGTGGAATAATATGGATTATTAGAGAAGTGTTATTTTTTAGAAAAAACCTTGTAAGGAGCAAATATATGGGCACTATGGCCAGTCATAAGTCTCAGGTATGTTCACATGTAGATTTATATTAGTACTAGATGGTGTCTACCAACAGGCTTCACTCTTTACAAATAAGCAGAGGAATACTTCAGGATCAGCTTCTCTAGTTTTTCATCTTTCACATTTAAAAATCAGTCTTACTATCCAGGTCTTCCAAATTAACGATAGCATTTACAATCTAAGAGAAAGAGAAGAGAGAAAAGAAAAAAAAAAGTGAAATAATAGATGCTATTATCTAAATGAACTCATAAACCTTTAGATAAAAAGGATAGTTAGCTCATGATAGTTAAGATGTCTTTGTCTTATACAGCTGACACTACATCTATTAATCTCAGCTGAAGATCCTCTCCATAAATTATGTTCAGAACACTAAATTGCATTCTTCTGACTATTAAGGGAAGGAGGTTTTACCTATTTATTCAGTATACATTTTAAAGGATATATTTGGTGCAGGCCACACATGCAAGCATAGATATTTTATTAGGTCACATCAAAAGCAAAATAAATTAGGAATCCCTGGGTATCAAGCAACATTTATCTCTGCACATACCTTTGCAGAAGAGAACACATCTGTGGTGGATTGACCTTGGTTGGATGCCAGGTACTCACCAGAGCCACTCTATCACTTTGCTCCTATAAGGGCCCAAACAACTCACTCAATGAGACTTTTAGCAGGGCTCACAGTTGTTCATATAAACTCTGAGTTAGATGCACAGGAGAAATACCAACAAGATACTCTAAAGAGGTCAAAACAACAAAAAGAAGTTACAACTTTAGAAGAGAACTTTGGTGAAAGTTTAGTGCAACATTCAATCAACATAAAACACTTCTCAAAGCATGAACTTGGCCTATTTAACTTAGTAAACTATAAACGCATTCAATTTTAAGTTACTCAAAAGTTCAAAGAGGGAGTTAGAAGAAGAAGAAAGAGAAAGAAAGAAAGACAGAAAATACACAGTAAAGCACATATATAGCTACCAACTCCTGGATTCCAGCGGCGTTCAGATAGAAATTCCAAGAGGAGATAAGTTGAAAACATCTAACTGCCTTGTGTTCAGCCTTAAATACCCCTTCGCCTTCCTGGCCCTTCCCCCAGGTGGGACTTCTGGTCCTTTGGCCACTCAGGATCAGGACTGGGGTTCCAGGGATGGGATCTGGAGAATTGCCTCTGGAGTGCCAGAGGTTAGCAGCTACTGTTAACGCAACCAGGGGCTTGTCAGCACAAGCCCCGGCGTGCCCTCGGGCAGAGGGGACGCAGCGTTGGCCTCCACAGCCAACGCTGGACGGCTCAGTGGAATCAGCGTGGGATGGGTGCGTGTGCTGGCTCCTCCTCCTCGGAAGCACGTCGGGCAGCCGATGATCAGGCTGGTGTTAGCCCAGAGGCAAAGAAGGCGGGAGGGGCTTCTGGTGTGAGTTCCAACAGGTTTATTTGCAGGAGGGACCAGGGACCAGCAAAAAGCCCCGAGGAGACGCAGGCTAGCCCCCTTTATGGGGGGGTGGAGTAAGGCAGGGAAAGGGAAAACAACCAATGGGGTACAAGGAGAGGGGAGGATACAATTTTTCAGAACAAATGGGGAAAACAGGGAGGCAGGAGTCATAACAGGGAACCAATTAATAACTACAAAAGGGAGAACTTTCTGGAACAGGGGGAGGTAATTTAGGATTGGGAGCCACCCAGGGGGAGGTAACCTAGACCACAGCGATCTCTTCTGGTGACTGACATTTGATGGTTTCAGCCTGAGAGCAGGCTGAGCCACCCCAACATACTGTGAAGCTGGAATACTGGCTCTAGGGATGGGGGGTGCAGCAGAGCACGGCCTGACCTGCCCCTTTCCTCACACACATGCATCCCAAAATGTCTCAAGACATCTCTGCAGTCTCTTACTCCTCAGCTGGACAGGGGAAAGAAAAGATAAGGAAAGGTTCATGGGTTCAGATAAGAACAGGGAAGGATCACTCACCAATTACTGCCATGGGCAAAACAGACTTGACTCAGGAGAAATTACTTTTGGTTTTTATCAATCAAATCAGAACAGGATAAAGAGAAATAAACCCAAATCCTAAAACCCTCTTCTACCTACACCTCCATTCTTCCCAGATTCAAATTCACGATTTTCTCTTCCTCCCCTGCAGTAGTGCAGGGAGATGGCAAATGGGGGCTACATCAGTTCATCACACATTGTCTCTACCACTCCTTCCTCCACCAGGCAGGGACTCGTCACACATTTCCTTCCAGCATGGGGTCCTTCCCACAGGATGCAGACCTTCATGAACTTCTCCATCATGGGTCCCCCATGGGCTCACAAGTCCTTCCAACAAACCTGCTCCAGCACAAACTCCCCTCCTCACAGGACCACAGGTCCTCCCAGGAGCCTCCTCCAGCATGTGGTTCCCACATAGTCACAGTCTCCTGTTGGTGCATCCACCTGCTGCTGCCTGGGGACATCTATAGGCTGCAGGTGTGTCTCTACTCTACACAGACCTCCATGGGCTGCAGACCACAACCTGTCTCACCATGGTGTGTACCACAGGCTGCAGGGGAATCTCTGTTTCAGTGGCTGAAGCACCTCTTCTTCCTCTTTCTCCACTGGTCTTTGTGTCTGCAGGACTGCTGCTCTCACATGTTCTCACTCCTCTTTTTCCTGGTTAAAATAAACATTTGACAGTAATTTTTCCCCTTCAACATGTTAACCCAGAGGTGCTACCACCACTTCTGATGGGCTCAGCCTCGGCCAGAGGCAAGTCTGGCTTGGAGCCATATGGCGTTGAATCTGTTGGACATGGAGTGTTGCAGCAGGGATTACTGCAACAAGCATATTTCAAACCAGGAGTCCTGTGGAAACGAAGTATATATGGACAGATTCGTGGTAGATGTTTCAGAGATGTTTATTTCTCCAGCCGCATGGCCGGGGCTCTCCTCAAGAGCTCTGCAGTAACGGGACCCGAGGGTCCTTGGCCACCCCGGGGAACCCAAACCAACCAATGGGAAATGAGACTGACCAGGGGCAGGGAAACCCCGTGCCTTCCCCGCCAAGGCCCATCTCCCAGGGCTCCATGGCAGGGGGGAGACCCCAACATCTCACCCGTTTTATTTTAATAAAAGGAGAATGAAAACAACTGGATAACAAGAACAGTTTCAAGACAAAACAAGCCACCCTCCTGAGTCTTTAAATGTCCAAACGGATTCTGTGGAACATCTTAGGGCTGACACAAGGGAGACAGAACTCTCCAGGCATGCTTTGTGGGGAAACTGAGGCAGGAGAGGGTTTAATTTCTTCCCTCCCTCTTTTCATCCCCCCCTCAGCATCGGAGAGGAATTGTAGGGAAATGGAATTGTATAGGGAAGCCATGGGGTGAAAAACGGATTAGGAATAAACTGGGGATAGTGTAAACTTAGGAAAGGGTTCATACTGGGTATAGGGTAAAAAGGGGAAGTAGGCTGTGGGTAGGGAAATTGCTGGGATGGATATTGTTTATAATTTTGTGCATAATGGCTGCCTTTGACTGGAATACCCCCAGGCCCAGTAACATTCGCTGCTTGAAAACCCTTCTTTCCTTGCACTATATCAAATTGTACAACTTCTCCATCTCCTACACTTTGCAGGTAATTTTTAGGGTTATTCCTTTTAATGGCAGTTCTATGGATGAATAGATCTCCCCCTGTATCATCTCGTGTTATAAATCCATAGTTGTTTTTTACATTGTACCATTTCACAGTTCCTGTGACTTTTGTGGCTACAACTCCTCCTATCACGCTGGTCCCGCGTGGCCGCTGCCTCGCCGACTCCGACGTCTCGGCCAGGCCCCCGCGTTGCAGCTGCTCCGCGTTCTCCGAGCGGCGCTGCTCTGGCGCATGTCTGGGCTCTGTGCAGCCCCACGTTGCCATCACCGCTGGCCCCGTGCCCTGTGAGTGGTTCCACTCTGCAAACTCCATGCTGCTTTGAGAGCGGCCCCGTTCCGGCTCGGCGCTGCGCTGCGCGGCTTCTCGTGTCGCTGTGGAAACCGCCGCTTCTCCCTCTGCAGGGCTCTCCGAGCCGTGTGCTCAGAGCGGCCTGCCACGCCGATGCCCGGTTCCTGGCTGCTCGTGGCCCACAGCACCCGCGGCGCCTGCGGCATCGCTCCCTCACTCGCGGTCACGTGGCCGGGGACCCCGAGACAGGGATGGGGTCCGTGATAAGGCGCGCGCTCCCGAGGGGGCCGGGCGCACCCAGCGCAGGCACCTCCACCGGCACGGCTGCAGTCGTGTGCTCCCGGGATGGCAGCCGCGCGGCCTCGGCCACAGGATAAGTATGATCCTCTGCTTTAGGGGTAATGGGACCATACAAATGCTCCTCAAGAGCTTCCCTGATTATAAGGTATGCACGGAAAGCTTCTCTTTGATCCCATACTTTATCCCATATCTCGTCCCAGAAACACCCCTCATAAGATACAGGAGGTTTGATATCAAAAAGTAAGTCTTGAGAAATATAGGAGAACCTTTTGAAAAGCCAGATAAAGAAATGTTCTAGATCTCCCGGTTGCATTACTTTTTTGTTTTGTTGTTCAAGGATTCCTTTAACTTCTAGATACATTTTTTTTCTGTGGCTCAGAGAGCCCCATTTCCCACGATTCTTCCATAGTCCAGAGAGAATATCCAAACCAAGATGAGAAGAGAGAGGTCTAGAGTGGTTATTTTACTCACGAATCTTCCTCAGGGATCGGTGTCCTGCCCGCATTCCTCCACCAGTTTGTTGCAGCAGGGATTACTGCAACAAGCATATTTCAAACCAGGAGTCCTGTGGAAACGAAGTATATATGGACAGATTCGTGGTAGATGTTTCAGAGATGTTTATTTCTCCAGCCGCATGGCCGGGGCTCTCCTCAGGAACTCCGCAGTCACGGGACCTGAGGGTCCTTGGCCACCCCGGGGAACAGAAACCAACCAATGGGGAATGAGACTGACCAGGGGCAGGGAAACCCCGAACCTCCCCCCCCAGGGCCCATCTCCCAGGGCTACATGGCAGGAGAGGAGACCCCAACAATGGAGGAAGCTTCTAGCAGCTTTCCACAGAAAACACCCTTGTAGCCTCCCCATTGCCAAAACCTTGCAATGACAATTCAATACACTACAATTTCTCCACCAGTGGAGTATTCAGCTTCAGGCTACAACAACAAAAGCTTTCTTTTGTCTTAAAACAGCTTTTCCCTTCACATTTTCCCAAAGTGGTCTCTAGTTCTCTAAATGAGGCTTTTGCATGATTAGTGGAAAAAGCTGATGCAGCTGCTTTAAAGTGAGCCTTTAAGGCAGAAGAGAAAATTAATAGAGATCAAACCAAACCACAGACTTATGGCAGCTAGATGTCTGCCTATTGACACACCTATAACTTCTTGGGCAGAGCAGGCTGACCCTCTGTTATTGTATTGCATGACTGAAAATAAGCTGAATATTGAGCTGAATAATCTAACCCTGCTCCAGGAATACTTCACGTTACCTCGTGAGACACATTCTCCATGCAATGAGTGTGCAGCAGTGAAAAAGAAATTAAGTTAACAAATGCAGTTAGTATCTCTTCTTGCTCAGAAGATGCCTCTAAGGCAAAATGCTGGTCCTTTTATACTTGATAGGGATTTTGCTATTGACTTCAATGAGTCCCATGTTTACATGTAATTTAGCCAACTTTATTACACATATTCCCCTGAAGGCACCATTGACATTTTTGAAACTTCTGTGCATTAATTTGATTTATATACCTATAGCAATTGTTTACAGAAAAAAAATAAACCGAAAACCAGCCCACAAACCTAATCTACTTTGCCCTTGTAAATGTGGTATTCTGCTACACTAAAATTTCAGTTAGATTATTAGTACAGTGTATTGCACTTGACATTAGTGGGATTTTTCATGCTCTCAAAACAATGACTGTTTAAACACTGAATTTCTGTATTTAGAAGGAAACTTGATGGGTAGGTGTTAATTTGCTTCCCCTAAAATTACTTAAGTGATGTAAACAGCTGCAAGCTGCTGATGAGATATTTGGTGCTGACATTCTTGTGCTTCCCAAGATTTTCAAAATTTCAGGGTTTTTTTGACTGACACCTCCCTCACTACAACCTCATCTCAGGGAGTTGTAGAGACAAGAGGTCTCCCCTGAGACTCCTTTTACTCCAAGCTAAACAACTCCAGTTCCCTGAGCCAGTCCTCATAGGTCTTAGTCTCCAGACTCTTCACTTGCCTTGTTGCCCTTCTCTAGACATTCTCTGGCTACTCAACGTCTTTCTTCAAGTAAGTGACCCAAAACTCAACACTGAACTCAAGGTTCTGCCTCATCAGTGCCAAGTACAGAGGGACAATCACTGCCCTGGTCCTGCTGGCTACACTACTGCTGATACCAGTCAGGATACCCTGGGTCTTCTTGGCCACCTGTGCATCTGTAAACTGACTGATCCCCTTGTCTAGATCATTGATAAAGACATTAAACAGGACTGGGGAACATTACTTGTGACCAGCCACCAGTGGGGTTTGGCCATCCAACCAGTTTTCTACCCAGTGAAGAGAACACCCATCCAAGCTGTGAGAAACCAGTTTCTCCAGCAGAATGCTGTGGGAAATGGTATCAAAGGCTTTAATAAAGACAACATGCACAGCCTTTCCCACATCCATTAAGTGGGTCACCTTGTCGTAAAAAGAGATCAGGTTAGTCAAGCAGGACCTGCCTTTCCCAAACCTGTGTTGGCTGGGCCTGATTCCCTAACTGTAGAGCATGTACTGTGTGACAACACTCAAGAAGATCTGTTCCATAACTTTTACCAGCACTGAGGTCAGGCTGACAGGCCTGTAGTTCCTTGGATATTCCTTCCAACATTTTTTGTGGATGGGCATCGCATTGGCCAGCCTACAGTTATCTGGACCCTCCCCAACTATCCAGGACAGCTGATAAATGCTGCAAAGTGGTTTGATGAGCTCTTCTGACAGGTCCCTCAGTATCCTTGGGTGAATCCCACCCAGCTCTGTAGACCTGGGCCTGTCTAAGTGCTGTAGCAGGTTGTTAAACAGTGCCCTTGGGTTTTTGACAACAGGGCATAAGCTGAATTAGCCTCAACAATACCTCCAAGCTAGATGAACCATCATCCTCACTATGTTCCAGCTACACATGCAGACCCTCATATGCAAGGGCCCCTAGGAAGGTGGAGCAGTCACAGAGGAGATGCACCTGCTCCAACAGGTGGGAATTTTTGTCATTTCCTCCTATCCCTTAAGTTAGAGATGGGGCCTGTCCCAGGGGAGCAAGGGTGCAATTCCAGTAGTCTAACTCTCTACTGAGCTCCCATCATCTGCATGTTGATGTTGATTTTATAATCATACAATATCCTTATGGATGCTGGAAGGTACCCATGAAAATCATTGAATTGAATCCCTGACTCCACATTGGGCAATCTTAAATATATATAAGAGCATTGCTTATTTGCATCTTGAATACCAACAGAATTGGGGTGACAATACTTTCTTCGGGGGAGATTGTTCCACTGCTGGATCATCCTCTTAGGGAAGAACTTAGTAATTGCTTTAAGCCATTTCTTCATGTCCTATCACCGACCCCAGAGTTAAATGATCAGCACATCCTTATCAAATTGTGAATCATTAACAGTAAAGTTAGTTTATATTTTCCATTAAATTATTTAAAATGCACACTCAATAGAAAATTCCTTAGTTATCCATGGAGAAATTTTAAATCCAGGAAAAAAAAGTACACAAATAAGGAGAGGTTTTCTGAAAATTTACACCACTGTAATTAGATGTCAAAAAAGTAGAGACAGAGATTTAAAACTGAAGGGAAGAAGATGTATCTTCATCTATCTCAGGAAGAGATGAATCAGCAATAGTCTTCTGCCTCTGGAGACCTGGTTTGAAAATGCGTAATAAGTAAGTAACTGTTCTCTGGCTTCCACATTTAGATGTCATTTTCACCATTAAATGAAAAAAAAAAAAAAAAAAAAAAAAAAAAAAGAAGAAACAGCAACAACAATAAAAGACATAATTACTTATCATGACTGACAGGAAGCAGAGACTTGTCAATAGCAGAATAGAAGGAACATGGCAGGGCAAAACTGAAGTATATTGGCACCTGTCTGCAGTGTGTTGTGCTCCAATTAGTGCTATTAGTTCCTCATGTTTAGGAGTCAGACATCCAGTACAAAATTGTGTGCTACAAAACTTGCAGAGCTTTGCACAGGAATGGGAGAGGGCCTGTGGTGGCTCCTGCTGAGAACGGCCTGTGGCCAGCAGGGACAATGGGCAGAGATCTGGCTGCTTGCCCATGAAAGAACAGCTGCTGTGTCGGGTTACTGCAGCTGTTCACTATGGGTGAGATTGCCGTGGCACCACCCTGATGTTAGAAAGACAGGCACCTTCTGATGATGGTTCCTGGGTGGTTTTCCTGACCCCTACAACATTAACCAGTGGATGGCACTACCAATTTCCACTGCTATGCAAAGAGAATAGATTAAAATTCTTTTGCATTGGATTCTTAAGACCACAAATTATGGTTAAAAAAAAATTGTAACTATTTTTAAAGATACTATAGCAATCTGCCTCATCATAAAATTTCACTACAGAAACTCCATACTGGACAGCATTTTGGTTTTTACATTTTAGCATTAGAAATTACTATTTCACTGAAAGTGAAGGAAATCTTTTGTTATATTTTCACTGTATGAGAGACTTGTCACTTGGTCCAAAGAAGAGCTAGCATCTGCTTAAATTTTCTTGCCTTCAAGAAAAAGGTTGGGGTATGAATGTATCTATTGCTATGGCAAACTGCAGGTCAGAGAAAGTACTTGAGATGTAATTAACATTGGAGAGTTGAGAAGGAATTGCTAAGCACCTATTTGTTTGTTAGAAGACAGTATCTATAATGATTCAGGGTCTGAAGGGGTCAGCTGATAAAGAGCAGATTTTGGTGCACTATAATTACAGAAATAGACAAATACATTTACAGAATGAAATATTTTTTTTTTTTGTAAGAAGACAGAAGTGTGCATAATCAAAAAAAAAAGTCTCTAACCATACATAAGGATCAAGCCAAGAAACAAGGAGATGCGTATTATAATCTGAAAACTGGTATAGTGGGGCATCTCCATAGTGACATACGGAGAACTTCCCTGGCCTGAAACTTTATAGCAATAACTGGTTCAACAAAGTACTCGTTCTGCAGAGAAGTTAGAAATTAAATTGGAATAAGATGAATTGTTTCAGATGAATGCACTGCATGTATAGAGGAAGTCAGCAAACTCAGCTGACCTGAAGATTTTAAACAGTTCAGTTGCCCTATGGCTGTCCAGTATGTCACATAACCAATGGGTAGTGGGGTTTTTTGTTTGTTTGTTGGGGGGTTGAGTTTTTTTTTTTTGGTTGGTTGGTTGGTTGGTTCTTTATTGTTTTAATCTTCTTTTTATGCACAGGAGACTGGATCATACTGGGAAGTGAAGGTTTCAATAATCAAATTATCTTTTCATTTCTACAGAATATGTCTCTTCAAATGGTTTGATACTCTCCTCGAGGCACTGCATTTGGATCCACTAGGAATTCCACAGTGGGTGTTTCTTCTCAGACACAATCTCCTTCTATTCCAGCTGTCTCATTCATTTTCATCCTCTTGCCATAAGACTTGAGATGGAAAAAACATGGGTAGAAAAATCAGACTGTAAAGGCTTCTGACTTGCCTCACCCCAGAAACACATAAAGAAATCATTTCCAGCTAACATTAGTCAATTACAAAAATTTCCAAGGTACAATGACCACAAGAAAAATTCTTCAACAGGCACTTACAGGCAATTAACTATACAGGAAATACCAAAAAATACTGTTACAGCAATCATTATAAGTTAATTAAATCAAAAGACAAAACTGGAATAATTCTAAAATTCATGCTTAATAGAAAAAGCTAGTCATTAAACCAACAGTGAAACCTGGGTAAGACAGGTATAGCTTTTATTTTACGAGGTTTGGTACAGCTGTGATGAAGGCATGATGACATGGATTTAATACTTATTTACTGCCCATATTTTTTGTCATATTTGTGTTATCATATTTCCATATGATAGTGCCCTCTTCTGTGTTTTTTGTGAGTCTTAAATGAGTCTTATTGTCAGTGGTGTACACATGCTATGAACCATTTTCTAACCAAAATTGTGGTTTGTGAAACTCCTCACCTGCCCCTTAAAACACTGCTAATTGTTGCAATCAATAGTTTGCATTTCAGAATGAATAGTTCAACATAAGCATCATTTGGAATCCTATTTTCTTGCTCTGACAAGAGTTTTTTCTGCTTATCCTGATGGAGTAGTTTCTTGTATAGTCTGTCAGACAGTGCTTACTGGTTGAGGAAACAGCATTTACATTGTGCAGGTGGAGCTCTGCACAAGAAAGGATCAAACTACCTCAGAAAATCTAGTAAAATAATTTGTGGATCTCATTATTTCTTTTTGTCATTATGAGACACAAAAATATAACAGGATGAACTAAATAGCTCCTTCCTTAAATTACCAGTTTAATGATAAAAGTGTAGAATTAAATAAGAAAATTAATTACATAACTAGCAGTGGTTTAACTATTCCTCTATCAAAAGTAGATAATAACCTTCTCTACAAAGGTATTTAAAAAAAAGATGAATCTTTCTTTTAAGATTAACCAAGGGTAAAGATTCTATTTAAGGATTACACCACAAAGGACTTATGAGATCAGAAGAGCTTTGCAAACAATACAACAAAAAAAGAAAAAGGCACATTTGGGATTTCAAATCCTAGTAAATGTATTCTGCAATATCTTGTCACAATGTCAAAAATAGAAAACCTCCAAGTTGTGGAAAAATACTTTAAAAGATGGAAGCATAGCACCCTTTCTTAAGCTAAAATAAGCTAAGCAATCTCATGAAGGTGATGAGAAAATGAAAGGATGACAGTCATAGATACTTTAAATTGGGTAAGCCATGACAAAAACATGTTTTCCTCTTTCCAGAAGAAAAGAAAATAAAACGTTCAGCAGCGAACAAGCACCAGCATGCTTTGATCCCATCACTCAACCTACAGTACAGCTCTTTCCTGTTCAACTCTGCCAGCAAGCCACTAACAACAGCAATCAGACTGAACAAACAGAAGCTGAGAGGAACATCGAGAAAAAACAGCCTTCCACTTCAGTGACACAGACATGAATTTTGCAATACTGGTGATAGCAAATGAGATTAATGTTTTCATTATCATCACTTTTATTTGATACTGAATTGCTTATAGTATACTGATGGCTTATCCTGTTAGTAAACTGCCTTTGATTTACTTATGTGAACAGGGAGGCTTATGCTAAACTTGGCAAACAGAGGAATTACAAGATTCATTTCAATTCAACATTCTTGATGTTTATTTCTGTCTCAAGGCTTGCCCTTTAAATATGCCTTCTGAGAAAGTAGGATGGATCATGTCCTTCAGCCTTAAAGACTTAAAAATTATGCTGCTAATTCTGACCCTCTATTAATTTTGGGAATAAGGTTCTTGAGTTTTTCCAAAAGCCAGTGTATTAAAACAGAGCAGGCTCTACTGAAGGTTTCCACAGAGGAAGACATTAGAAACATTACAACTAAAACAATTCGTATGTGCCCAGGATCATCTTTTTTATTTTTCTTTTCTCCTTTAATAAGCATAAAGTCACGATTAAGGACCACCTTTATTTTTCAATTTTTTTCTTTAAACCACATTGTCTGTTAAAGCATGATAGAGATCTTGTTGCCCAAGTCACTCCCTAAATCATTAAAATGTGGCTTCCGATGTTTTTCTTCCTTTACATTATGAATTATGTTTGGTCTATTAAGATAAAAACACTTGCTTGTCAGAGTGCCACATTGCATAGATCATGCTGATATTACATTTACTTTGTTTTAGTAATAGAGTGAACTGATATAAGTCAATGGAAAGAACATAGTCAGCTGTCTTGCATCTACAACAGTACTCCTAGCATAACAACAATAAAAACTAACAATTAGAGCAAATTGATAGCTCTAGGTACTGCATCTGACCTATGATCTTTTGCAGGTTACCAATAAAAAGCAACGCTTTTGCATTGCATACTTTAGGTTGGATTCTTCAGATGATTACACTCAAGTAACAGTAATATGTTGATAAATTATCAGGCTCAGTACTAATATAGCTGAATCTAAGAAGATGAAAATAATACTGGCGACGTCATGCTCTTTGGCAGGCACAGCATCTTCTGATACCAATAATATGCATTTGAGTTACTATCCAGTATTGACCTAAAAAGATGGTTGTGAATGCTCCGTGCCTTAAGCTTTTTTTTTAGGCATCCATGTAAAATTTAAAATTCATTACACTCATTTTCTCAATGCTTTTGTAGGCTACATATAGCTTACTGAGTGGTTAAATGTCATAAAGTAGAAGAAACACTTCATTATTTGCTCTGCTGTTAAAACTGACTGAGCAGTAAGGTTTGTGCATGTTATTGCAGTCACATCCAAGGAAGCAGTACACCATTTTCTAAAGGACACAAAGATAAAGGAAAACCAGAATGCAACCAATTAAACATACCTGATAATAATAAATTTGCTTTTGAGTATCTATAAGTAGCTTTGGTTTATCTGCCCCCATTAATAGTTTATTTTCTGGTCAGGTGCACTATTGATTGTTCTGCACTGAAACAACTTTTTCCTCATTAGCTTTCCAAATTTCTAGCCTCAATTTTCTTCAGATACAAAAGCTGAGCAAGATTATGTGAGACTTGTTGCTTAGCAACAGTCCTATTCCTAAAAGGATAATGTCTGAGCACTCCGTGTCATCTTCTCATGAAAGAAGTCAGATATCTGTCCATTTGCTCCACAGTATTTCAGAACTTTTCTCTCTCTCTTTCCCTCCCCTTCCCTCCTCAATTAAAAATGAAAGTCTAATTATTCATTAACTCACAGTTTATATAATGCAAATGCAACTTACACACTCTTTATACTTTATGCATCTGTATTTGTCCATGGGAAAACAAGTGCTTATGTTTCATTTCTCTGCAGAGCAGGAAAAAGAACCTAAAAGTGCTGACACGTTGCAAAATTAATGGAAGGATGGAAGGATGGGAGAAGGGAGAGGAGAGGAGAGGAGAAGAGAGGAGAGGAGAGGAGAGGAGAGGAGAGGAGAGGAGAGGAGAGGAGAGGAGAGGAGAGGAGAGGAGAGGAGAGGAGAGGAGAGGAGAGGAGAGGAGAGGAGAGGAGAGGAGAGGAGAGGAGAGGAGAGGAGAGGAGACGAGAGGAGACGAGAGGAGACGAGAGGAGACGAGAGGAGACGAGAGGAGACGAGAGGAGACGAGAGGAGACGAGAGGAGAGGAGAGGAGACGAGAGGAGAGGAGAGGTTTTGGGGGAGAGCAAACCCCATCGTTTACTATACTTTGCAATAATCTTACCCTTTGAAGAAGATTTTTGACCCTTCTAGGAATAATAGATGGTTGGCCCCTTAAGTCCTACAGAATTAAAGAATGCAGAGGCTTGAAGAAAAAGAAATGAACTCTCTCTTTGACAACAGTTAACAATTTTTTTGTTGGTTTGTTTTTTTTAAGAGCCAGTGATTCATTCTTATTACATCTTCATCTCTTTACAAAACCAGTCTATTTACATTCCTGCTAAATTGCCCACAAACGAAAATCCTTCTATTTTAATAAAATTAACATGTCACTTAGGGGATGAATGTACATACTGTACAGAACAGATGACAGGTCCTACAGGAGAACCATTTGAACAAGCACTGAGAGAATATGAACAACAAGAAAATGAAATAGAAACAGAACGGTGATGTGTTTTAACCACACAGCCTTTTGCTCACTCTAGTGGGCTGAAATAAAGACAGTTTAATAGGGAAAAGAAACCCCTGCATGCATGCACAAGCAAAGCAAAACAAGAATTCAGGCACTACTTCCCATGGGCAGGCAGGTGTTCAGCCATCTCAAGGAAAGTCGGGCTTCATTACACCTTCTGTTTACTTAGGAAGACAAACACCATCCCTTTATTCCCTCCTTTCTCTGTCTTCTCCAATTTTATATACTGAGTATGACTACCTGGTGTTATCAAACGGTGTGGGATACTTGCATCAGCTGGGATCACTCGCCCCAGCTTTAGACCTTCACCAGCTTCTCAACAATTTAAAGCTGGGGAAAGAAGAAGGAAGGGATGAACATTCAGAGTGATGGTGTTTGTCTGCCCAAGTTTGACTTGACGGTTTATTCCACCTCAGATACTTGCTCTCTGCTATTCACTCAGATGTCAGGTAAGGAGAGATGGCTGGAGGAAAGATCTGCTCATCAGCCTCAGTGCTTCTGTAAAATGTTTATGGTCACAGTAATCTCTCTCTCATGCTGGCTTTTCATGACTGTGCCTGAGTGCACTCCATCTTGGAATCAATTATGCACAGCTGACACAGTCAAGTTATATATGAAGTGGAAGGAGTTCAATGTTCACTTAAACTCTTTAGTCTTCAAAAGCTGGCCTGTGATTTTTCAGGCAGGACATTTGGCCCAAGAGACCAGAGAATATACAACATCACCAAGACACAGACAGGTATCTTCAAGCCAGGTGAGGTTGGAGAACCAAAGTACCAAAGACCAATGACAGAGGCTTGAGTGCTTACTAGATATTTTGAGGCCTTTATAGGGTTCTTGCTTACAAGCAAAGGTATCCTGGTGACATAAGAACAATTTGCTATCGTGGTAGTACATTGCTGAGTGATCCACACTTTTCTACCTGTTATAAATATTTATTAATCACCTCAGGTGCTATTTTTTTCTTCTCTTCTCTATGGGTCTAGGAAAGTCAGGTCCTCCCTGACCAACCCAACTTCCTCTTATGACCAGATGACTTGCCAGGTGGATGAGGGGAAGGCTGTGGATGTTATCTACCTGGACTTCAGTAAAGCCTTTGACATTGTCTCCCATGGAAAAGCTGTCAGCCGTGGTCTGGCCAGGTGCACTCTTTGCTGGGTTAAAACTAGCTGAACGTCTGGGACCAGAGAGTGGAAGTGAAAGGTGCTGCACCCAGATGGTGGATGGTGACTAGCACTGTCCCCCAGGGATCAGTGGTGGGTCCACTCCTGTTTAATACTTTTATTGATGGTCTGGATGAGGGGATCACAGAATCACAGAATTACCAAGTTGGAAGAGACCTCTAAGATCATCGAATCTCACCCATGCCCTAGCACCTCAATTAAACCATGACACTGAGTGCCACACCCAGTCTTTTTTTGAACACATCCAGGGATGGTGATTCTACCGCCTCCCCGGGCAGACAATTCCAGAACTTTATCACTCTTTCAGTAAAAAACTTTTTCCTAATATCCAACCTATATTCCCCTTGGCACAGCTTAAGACTGTGTCCTCTCATTCTGTCAGTTGCTGCCTGGAGAAAGAGACCAACCCCCACCTGACTACAGCTGCCTTTCAGAAAGTTGTAGAGAGCAATAAGGTCACCTCTGAGTCTCCTTTTCTCCAGGCTAAACAACCCCAGCTCCCTTAGTCGTTCCTCATAGGGCTTGTGTTCCAAGCCCCTCACCAGGCTTGTTGCCCTCCTCTGGATGCATTCAAGTGCCTCAATGTCCTTCCTGAACTGAAGGGCCCAGAAGTGGACACAGTGCTCAAGGTGCGGCCTCACCAGTGCCGAGTACAGGGGAAGAATGACCTCCCTGGTCCTGCTGGCCACACTATTTCTGATACAGGCCAGGATGCCTTTGACCTTCTTGGCCACCAAGGCACACTGCTGGCTCATGTTCAGTCGGCTGTCAACCAGCACCCCCAGGTCCCTTTCCACCTGGGCGCTGTCCAGCCACACTGCCCCCAGCCTGTAACAGGGGGGTTATTGTGGCCAAAATGCAGGACTCAGCACGTGGACTTGTTAAACTTCATCTTATTGGACTGAGTCTACCATTAGCAAATTCATGGATGACACCAAGCTGGGTGGAGTATTGATCAAGCTGGGTGGAGGGCAGGAAGGCTCTGCAGAGGCAAGACAGATGTGCTGAGACAGACCATCAGCAAGAGGTTTAACAAGGCCAGGTGCCGGGTCCTACACCTAGGTCACACCAAGCCCATACAGTAATACAGGCTGGGGGCAGAGTGACTGGAAAGTTGCCCAGTGGAAAAGGACCTGAGGGTGCTGGTCTACAGCTGGCTGAACATGAGCTGGGAGTGTGCCCAAGTGGCCAAGAAGGCCAATGGCAGCTTTCCCTGTGTCAATACTCTAGCCAGTAGGGCTAGAGAAGTGAACATCCCCCTGTAGTCACCACTGGTGAGACCACACCTGGCTACAGTTCTGGCCCCTGTTGATTTTAAAAAGGACATAGAGATACTGGGGCATGTCCAGTGAAGCCAACAGAGAACATGCCTTATGAGGGAGCTATGGTTGTTTAGTCTCAAGAAAAGGAGGCTCAAAGGGGGACCTCACTGCTCTCTACAGCTGTGACTCTGAGGACGGTGCTCTGTCAGTTTAACACCAAGGTTGTGGGTTCAATCCCCATATGTACCATACACTCGAAAGTGGGACCTGTTGAGTTGGATCCTTTTCAATTAAGAATATTAGTGGCTTACCTGAAAGGAGGTTGTAGTAAGGTGGGGACTGGCCATTTACTGTGCTTGAAGTAAGAGGACAAGAGGAAATGGCATTAAACTGAGATGGGAGATTCAGATTAGATATTACGAAATTTTTTTTCTGTCAAGGTAGTCAGGCACTGGAGTAGGTTGCACAAGGAGGTGGTGGAGTCTCTGTCCCTGGAGGAGTTTGAGAGGTGCCTGGATCTGGCACTAGGTGATGTGGTTGAGTGATTTAGGGATTATAGTGACAGTGCTGGGTGAATGGTTGGACTGGATGATCTCAAAGATCTCTTCCAATATTGATGGTTCTGTGATTCTATGATTCTTACAGAAAAGCTGTTCTCTGTTCTACACGTTTGCCTTCAAACATAACCTAGTTTGTATTCCTCACTATTAAAATAATGAATACAACTGTGTGATACACAGTTATAACTGTGATAATTGTGTGAATTTAAATGTGTGATACATATCTTGGAGTCTACTGTAGCCCCAAAATTATCTATGTATAAAAGCTAACAGGAAAAAAACCCTTTAAAAATATCTTCCACTGCCTTTCTGAAAGACAGAAGCATGTACATTTCTTGGTTTGGTCTCCCAATTTATTACAGTCAGTCCAAGTCGAATGCTCTTTTTCAGAATACATTACCTCCTGCAGCCCATGCCAGGAAAGAGGACTTAATAAGAGTGATGTGATGATGCCTGTATGCTGTGTTAAACAAAGGATGTCACTCTAATATAAGTCATTGTATGTATCAGAATCTTTGTATTCTGACAGAATTTATAATGTGCAAAGTAAAACAAGAATACATAATTTTACAAATGCTTTTTAGCTACTCAAATGAGCAGCTGAAAAATACATAGCAGTTTGTAATTCAAGGGCAGTAGAAGAAAAAACTCTCCCTTTACTTGTCCGTCTCTTCCTCTTGTACTCTGTATTTCTTTCTCTTGCTATTGTTACCATGGACTTTCCTGCAGAGCTTTCATATGTATTGATTTCATTTTGGCTATCTACACTCGTAACCTGTCATTACCTGTATTTACCCAGAGTCTCCGGTTCCTCAAATTAACATCGCCTGCTACATTTTAAATGAGGTTGTAGATCTACAATATAACTGACAGTATCATTAGTGGTTAGGATCACACCGTCTCCCTTCTTCCACTGACCTCTTCCTCACTGTCACCTTTCTTTTAACACTTACACCACATCATTCAGTATTGGCAGTTAACCATTCAGCTGTACCAATAAGTTGCATATCATCTTGCACCAAGAAAAAAAAAGAGAAAAGAAAAAAAAGAAAAAAAAAGAAGGACGTGCTCCAGCAGGTAAAGAATTGAAAGCAAACAGAGAAATCAGGGGTTTTGCTGTCTTGTGTGTTTCTCCCTGAGTCTGCAGTTGGTTTCTGTGCTGTAAAAAGCTTTAAGAAGTCACAGACCGTCCTTCCCTGTTACTTCCCCAGAGTCACTACATATTGAATTGATTATTGAATAAACTTATCATGCCACAGCCAAAACTTTGGTGTGACCACAAAACATGAATTAGTGCAGTGGTCAAGTAAGTTAGAAGGGAGAATCGAGGACAGACCACCTCTGCTGTCAAAAGGTCACTTGTGAAACAACACTTAAAGAATTAATCTTTCCAATTTTGAGGTCAGTATAAGTCTGGCAGAAATGGTAAGGTATTCCATCTGCTGGCTAGAAATGCTCCTGTATTCAAAATAATTGCAAATTAAGAAAATAATTGGGCTTCACCTGAACTTGCACCAGGTTTTGAACCAAAGTCCATCTGTACCAAAACTTTCCTCTACGAAACTTTTGCTATTAGCCCATAACAGTAGTCTTCTGGACAGCAAAAGGATTTGGATGGGAAAAGACACTCCACAGTATGGTTTTACTCTACCTTCCCAACACTTACTGCCAGATTGCAAGAATAAGACTCCACTGTTACAGCAACTCAGGCACCCACTCTGACTTTACACACTTATAAAACCAACAAGACCACTACTTTTGCCAAAAGCTGCCAAAACAATCTGGCTGGTATGGCTTCTGCATATGAAACCATGGAAAAATATGGTGTTGATTTTGAATTTGTGCTTTCTGCCTCCCTGTTTCTTCCCTTCATCCATTTATACCTGTGACAGTGAAGATGAACAAGATATTCTTTGTGTAAAAAGAGGAGGTGACCATGTTGACAGTATAGTTGAGAATTTCTGTTCAGCCTTAATAATTTCATTCCTTTACATTTTAAAATCAATCATTTTGGTCTTGGTGTTTTCATGTTAGTATCACTGCAATCATTATTTCTTAACATGTTTTATATAGCTTCCAGTAGATTTCAGGAAATATCTTGTTAGTTTTCTCTTGTTTTTTCAAAATTTCATTTAGTTATTAAAAGTTCAAGATAATTTGTTTTTTATTTTTTACTTATTTTTTCTTTCTTCAGATTTGTTTTACTAGAAGTTCTGCTTTATCTTTTCCTTTATAGTATTTTTTCCTTTACCTTTTATAATGATAATTTAGCTTCATGCTTTCAAGGTTATTTGATTCATTGCCTTCCTGAGAGTATTTTTGTGCGGTTTCTTCATCAGGATATCTTCCATATACATTATTTTCTTTTAATATTCCCTGTCAGTTCTTGTTCTGTTAGTATTTCTCTCTTTCTTATCAGTCAAAATGCTAACACTTTCCCCATTGTGATGGTCATGCTGGTATCTCATTAAACCATGGATCAAACTGACTGCTGAAATACAAATAGTTTCTCATTTATTCTCCTAATAATAAATACATACCATTCCCTTCCCCTTCCCTTTTCCTTTCCCTTTCCCTTTCCCTTTCCCTTTCCCTTTCCCTTTCCCTTTCCCTTTCCCTTTCCCTTTCCCTTTCCCTTTCCCCTTCACCTTCCCTTTCCCTTTCCCTTTCCCCTTCCCCTTCCCATTCCCCTTCCCCGTTCCTTTCCTTCCCTTCCCCCACACCCCTCTTCCTAGCACAGTTCTCTTTGTAAGCAAAATTTATCCTGTGCTGAAAGGTGCCACCCTTCTCTTTCTCCCAGGTTAGCTAATGGACAAGCATTTGTAGTTTTTGGAGACAAGCAGATTCTACCTTGAATTCTTGCTCAGAGCTCTGTTCTGGGAGGACTACAAAAGTACTGCATATATTGGAATGATGTACCAAAAAATGCTGTGCACTAGAGCAGGACAGACAGAAAAACACAATTCTACACTTCTGCTGTCATGTCTCCCACACCTGAACATCACAATAGCCCCACCTACAGTTTTCACGATGTTCTTTGTCTTTCTCTAATCTCTGGACCAGAAATTGATTCAAATGACTTTCCAAGGCCTTATGAAGAGATTGCAACCTTGTTTGAAATTCCCTTTAGCAGGCTCTTTTTGCTTCTCAATTTGTTGATCATGTTGAATAGTCTGTCTTTCCACTACTGTGTGGCTGAGGAAGGTAGACACTCCAAGAAGCAATGAGTCTGTCTTCTGTGATGAGCTTTGGAAAACAGGCTGCTAATTGCCATGGCTGTGATTCCGTTTGACTGATAGATCTAGGAGGCAAAGCACTGTCTCTGAAGTTCACCATGATTTACAAGTGAGCCCTCTGGCTTTCTTACTGAGTCACCATGCCTAACCACAAGTAACATGGTAATGGTCACTAAACGGGTAATATGTTCTACTAGCTTTTCACCCTTCAGTGCATGTCGCTGTAAACGGTTTACAATGCATTAATATTAGTTTGCCATAAAATAGAGTCCTCCCTTTCCTACTGTTCAGACTAGGTACATATATATGAATTAGATGCGTACATAGCAATCATACTGTAGAGCAGTGTCACTTGTACATTGTAATTCTTCACGTGATTTCCTGTGGGTTTTTTTGTTGTTTTACCAATACATAGCCATTTAGTTAAATCATGTATTGTAACTGTATAAGTTTTCATTAAAAACTGGTCATGTTTTGTTTCCAGAATGTACACCACATGGCACTCAGGTGTGTTTTTTTAAGGCTCTCAACATTGGAACTGTTTCTGTAACACAAAATACCAAGAGAGTGTCAAATAATAAGAAAGTTAAGTTTTCGTATGGAAAAGATGGATGTCCATATAATGATAAGTAACTGTTTACAGTTTTGTGAAGCTTGTGGGATTCTTCTACTAACATTTTTGTGAGAAAATTAGTATGTGTCTCAGTGTGAAGTTCTAGCACTCATGCAAGTGCATATATATTGTGTTTGTGTGCTGGGTCTCTACATAAAACACAAATTTCTTGTAGTACAGACATTATTGAACAGAAATTTTTATCTCTGAAAAGCCTCATGCTATTTTCTTCTTGCAAATAGGTGACTAGTAAAAAAATAAAATAGAAACCAGTCTTCACAAACATCTCCAAGGTCACTATGCTTAATAAAAAAAGTGTTTAAGGAAAAGAAGAGCCAGCAGCAGATGTGGATGGGTTCAAAGATTACTTACACACAAACTCAATCCATACAGTCCTGTGGGACCTTGTCAGTGGACCTGAGACATCTGGGTGATGTTCTTGTAAGGGCACTGTCAAATAGCTTTGAATGTCTGTGGAGATTAGGGTAGATTTTCAACAGTTTGAGAAAGGCAAACTTGAAACTTCATGCCCAGTTTCAAAAAAGACAAAAATGTGGTGCAAGAAACAGCCAACCAGTCAGTTTGATCCCTAAAAGAGTAATGAAGTGGATTCTCTTCAAGAATATTTCTAGGCACATAGGGAGAAGCAGGTGATGGGAACAGTCACTGTGGCTTGAGCAGAAGCTGATTCCCAACCAACCTTGCTGCTTTCAGTGATAAAATGGCTGGATTTTTTGATAAGGGGGGAACAGGAGATGTTAGCAGAGCTTCCGAAAATCTCATAAAATATCCTTGAAACCAAACTGGAAACTGAGTTGTCTGGATGGCTTTCCTATCAGGTGGTTGGGCATTTCAGCTCAGGGATAGTGGGAACCATGTGTGCTGTATGTGCCAGCAGGCTGGTATCTCATGGGGTCTCATCGAGCATCTCCTGGGGCCTGTCCTGTTTATGATCTCTATCTCCTACCTGGGGAGGTCACAAAGTGCACTCAAGATTCCAAGGGCAAAAACCAGCTGATGACCACGCATTTTCAAATCCCTCTCTGATCAAGAATTGGAGAAAATCAGTTTGTTTATTTATTTTTGCAAAATATAGGTTAGCTGCTACAAGCAACCTTTTCCTGTTGGCAGTGCTCCAGATACTAAGAAAATCAGCATCATGAGTCTTAAAAATTAATTAGAAGAACCCGTCAGATGATGAGGAGTCCTTGTCCTACCTCCTTATTAGTTCAAGGCTCCTTTTTTGGCGGAGTCTGATCTATCATTTTACTTTTCTCTGGTTTCCTCTAGATGCAATATTCTATGCTTTAGAATGACACATCACGTGAAGTGAAGGTTACATTACTTAAAGAGTTTTTAAAACTAGTTTAATAATTCTTTATGGATACTGTTTCCAGAATTTTTACCTAGATAAAAAGTAACTTTTTTCTTTATTTTTTTATTAAAATGTTAATTCAGTGGAAAATTTAATAGCAAAGAAAAATGCCTCATCTACTACAAAGATGTGTTCATCTACTTGCCTGTTAAAGACTAATGTCAAGGGAAAATCTAAGCAGTCAACAATTTTTTCTCTTGCAGAAAAATCATAGTTCTACACAAACTACCAGGGGTTTGAACAGTGTTATTTTTAAAATTGTGAGTTTAACAGTGTTCAAATTAAGCAGATATGAAATTGAAGCTGGAAACCATTCTCTGTGTGTAGAAAAGGACTTTTTTTTGTCACAGTTAAAATGCTTGAATGTTAGGCCCTCAGAGTAATATAACAATCTTAGCAGCAGAATGCTAAGAAATTCTAATAAATTTTGCTGACTCTCACCTGTATTCATTTAGGATCCACCTTGGCACCTTTTACATGTACCTGGCACCTCTTCTATGCTACTTGGCATTATCTTAATTCTACAAGTGGAGATAACTAATTAGCTCATTGTTGGATTTACCCTCTTTCTGTCCATGGCCATAAGGTAGTTATCCAAATAATTAGATTCTCTGACCTCTTAAATTAGATTTGGCAGTATTTTTCCATCTTTATTGACCCTCTTCTTCACCTCAGCCTAAAATAAAACCAGAGAGGAAAATTTTAAATTAACATAGTATTTATTTGAAAAGTACTGCGTCTAATGCAGATCGATCGAATGCAGCTATTATAGTGCCTAACCCTTGCCTTCCAGAGATCCCAAGACTACTTTATACCTGTGTTCTAAATAATTTATTCTCAGTCCAGATTTCAAAAATGCCTGAACTACAGCACTTTTCACTTTTATTTTGAATTAACAACATTCAGATATGAATAATGTCTTTTAGGTAAAGCCGTGTGTTATGATCTGATTAGTGTGAGTGAGATGCCTCTGCATGAACTAAGATGAGAGATATATATGAAACCATATGCTGAAGTCAATAATACAGATTTTATTCAACAGTAAATATGAGGAAGAGAGATAGAAAAAACTAGAAAAGAGGGGGGGAATTGCAAATAGAGAGAGAGAGAGAGATATCCAGTCACCACCCATGGATCCAGTGACTTCCCATTGAGCCTTCTTCATCCTGGGCATCTCAGTGGTGCGGGTCTTGGAGTCATTTTTCTGAGGGTACCACCTTCATACAATTCAAGTTCCAGGTATCCATGGGGTGGATGCTTCCATGGGGTAGATATTCCCATAAATTGGAGTGGCATGTGTCTGAGCAGTTGCTACCTTTTGCACAGTGGGAATTTTTTGTCCAGATGCATTGACTAGGATGTGTTAACCAGATCTCACATCTGTCAGCAAGTTCATTGTCACATTTCATTTTAAAAGGATCTTAAAATTTTCATGACCTCAGATCTTCAAAAGGAATTGATCAATCTTGCTGAAGTAGGAACATCTATTGGCATGATCAATAGACCTTGTCTCAAAAGATTTCATTTATGAGGAAGAGAAGAAAAGGATTTATTAGAAACAAAACTCTTGGGATCATGATGGATCCATGGTTTTCTATATATGTGGCAGTCAAATGTCCAAAAACTGACATTTATTTCTTACATAAAAGAAAAAATGACAAATAGATAGTTTTATAATGGGTATTAATACCTTAGCACAAGAACTTAGGGGAGGAAGTTTTTCAAAGGTGAATGAAGACCAACATCAAAAGCCTCGTATTCTCTTGGCCAAAGAGTGATACAATCCCCTGGTCTGTTACACTGCAGTTACACACCTACCCTGCAAGTGAAGGGATGTTCAAAATCAAAGGTGTTACAGCTACAGCAAGAGTCCTTCCCAAAAAATATAAAGCTCTAGATAATTTGCACGTAGTTCTAAGATATTCATAAAGGAGATTACTGGCAAAAGAGTTTTAAACAAAGGAACAAAATAGTTGAAGCTGAACCCTTCAAAACTCATTTGATGTGCCTGTAAGCAAGAATGCTTTGCTTAGTTCTAAGACCAAAAGAAAGCAATGTTATTTAAATAGAGCACTGACTAGAAAGTGCTGTGGGGCTCTTATTCCATTCAAAATATAGCTATAGGTCAAGTCCCCCCAGTAAGACAATAATCTTTTTCACTGGGCAGTTTTGATTAATAAATAGTTCTTTGCCTTTAATGTGATTAAGTAGAGAAGAAAGTAATTTGCTTTCTTGTAAGAAAAAGGATTACTACACTATCTCTTTTGTGAGATACAACAGAATAGAAATGAGCTGTTTCATCATAAAATTTCCAACTCCTAACTACTAGTAAATTCAAAAGAAACTTCACTATTTATTAATTGTTTCACCAACTCTTTTTGTGAGATCTTTGTTCACTGGACCTCAATCCTACCTCAACTCAGTATCTCTCAGTAGTGGATGGACACTAAACCCCCTTTGTGTCAATCAGTCGTGGTTCAAATATGGTGGAGAGAGCTTATAAAGTAAAAGTGAGAAAACCCATGGGTTAAGATAAGGAGAGTCTGATAGTAAAAAATCACCACCACCACCACCAAAACAGTGGGGGGGGTGTGTGGGGGGGGGTGTGGGGAGTGAGAAAAAAATAAATGCCCTTTAATTTTCACTACCAGCCAACTGGTACCTAGCAATAACGGTCCTGACATACTTGCTCTCCCCCAAGTTTTTATGACTGAGTAGGATACCATAATGTATGAGGTATCCCTGTGGACACTTGGGGTCACCTGCCCTTCCCAATTTATGCCCCAGCCTGCTCACTGGTGAGGTGGGATGAGGAGCAGAAAAGACCTTAGCTCTGTGTAAGCCCTGTTCAGCTGTAATGAAAATGTTGTGGTATCAAGACTGTTTTCAACTCAAATCCAAAAGACAGCCCCATTAGAGGGCTACAAGAAAAATTAATTTTATCTCAGACAAAACCATTATGGAATTTTGAAAAATCCCACCTGCCAGAATCAAGTACAATAGTATCAAAAGGCTTACTTACTTGCTTATTTGACAAGGTGTACAATCAGATGACTGTGATTTTACCTTTTCCCACTTCTCTCCATAGAGGAAGTGTGACCTTCTCCTCTAGAACCCTTGTGTGAGGAACCAATTTAATTTTGATTTTTTTCTCAACATTGTCTGACCAGAGATATGTGGGGAAGGGGCTGCATACATGCCATGTGCAGGAGGCAGCTAGGAGAAGTTGTAGAGAAGCTCTGCCTCCAGGGAGACTTTGTCTGACAGCCATTTCACATTTCACATGGCCTATTGGCAGTCAGTATCCTTGAGGAGGAGGAAACTGCCAAGGCCACTGTGCCTTCTAGAAAAGTTCTCCAGTTGGGTGGCAAAAAGTCTCCAGAATGGACTTCAGTCAAATGCTTGACTGGCTAATGGTCTCCGGCCAGTGAGCAGGCTTTGGGAGGAACCAGGGGATTTAAAGGCAACTGCGTCAGAAGCTGCAGAGTTGGGTGCTTGGGGGGGGTGGGGGGGGGGGGGGGAACGCTTGGCTGGGTGCTTGGCTCTGCCTTTGGTTTGGCTTGCTGACTTCACCGACCAACCACGGGAGACCTCCGAATTTCATGTGTAGCCTGTGTCCTGCCCAACTGCTTCTTCTCCAGCCTTTCCTTATCCCACCTCCCTGCCTTCCTGTCTGACACCGTTCCTGCCTGCCGCACTCCTGTCTGAGCCACCTGATTTCAACCCTGCTTTGCCGATCCATCCCACCACTGCAATCCCTGCCGCAACCCTATCCAGGGTTCTGCACCTCCTGCCTGAGTGCCCACCCACTCACTTCGTGTCCAGCTGCCTGTGGCCGCGAGAGCTGCGCCTCCCCGAGAGCTGTGCAGGCTGCTCAGCAGGCAGCGTGCACACACCCCCTGCCTCTCGATGGCACTCCCTGACTTTCTGGTGGTGACACCCACTTTTTCTCTCTTCTGTCTCTCCCCCCGCCCCCCCCCCCCCCCCCCCCCCCCCCCCCCCCCCGCTATTCTTTTTCCTTTTCCTTCCTCTTCTGCCTTTTCCGTTCTTCTTGAGTAGGGCAATGCACTTTTTGTTGCCAATAAACGGCTTTCAGATATAATATTTGCCTCATTTGTCTTAATTCTGTCCTAGAACATCTGTTTTAAATTAACTCCCCATGATTCCCGACAGCAGAACACAAGACCTTGTCCGAATGTTGCTTCCAGACCAGTCTGAACAGTTTTGACAGCAATCTGAGCTTTTTACAGAAACTCAGGATTGGCAGGATCTGGTTGCTGTAAAGTCAGAATGCTGAAATATTTGTGTGTAACATACCAAAAGTGTCTTCACACACAGAGGAAGATTGTACCTCTTAAACACAGGCATTATTGTTGTCACTTATTTTAATTTATGCTAGAAAGATTATTTACCTTTCCTTTTCATCCTTATCCTCTCAAATTCTCTTTATTTTCCAGATTTTCAGGCCCACCTTCTGAAATGATAACTTAAACAATTTTCCAGTCTTGAAAACTTTTTTTACCTTCAACCGACTCAGTATATTGATTGCATTTTACCCAAACAGACCTTCCCACCCTGCATCCTTCTGTGCCACACATTGCTGTTTACATGAGTAAGATCAGCAGTTGAGATAATTCTCCAGTTTGCTGTCTCCAGCAGCAGTGCGCCATGTACAGCTGCTAGGAAACACAATCCTTCAGGCCAGAATAAGGCAACTGCCAGCACAGCATTTACAAGTCCCATCTAAACAGACTAAGATACAATTTTCTGTAAAAAACCTCAAAACCCAAAGAAACAACAATACAAAATAAAGAAAACACCACCAACCAACCAAAAAACCAAAGCAACAACAGAACAGACAAAGAAACAAAAACCCAATACCCCCCCCCCCCCCCAAGCCTTTGGAGATATAGAGTGTAACATTACTGTTTAATTACTGAGACCAACCCTCTAATTGCAGGGCATGACCATGTAATATCTGTTGCTCTGATGTCTCTGTCTCAAAACAGCTTTATTCATCTGTTGATACACTGATGGAGAACAAATACGTGATCTTTTATTTCCAGTTTAGCACTACTTGCAAAACAAATTATGTATATCTTTCAAGAGAATGTCTCCAAAATTTTTATTATTCCTCTCTTGTAAAAAAATATACTTGGTGTTCTAAAAGAAATAAAATCTTTACAAAATATGTGGTATCTACCTTCCTTTTTTAAGAATAATAAAGTGGGTTTTACAGAAGAATAAAAGAATTAAAATTCTCTTGCCAGACAAAAGTACCACTTAGGACTTATTTTATCCTGTGTTTTTAAACAACAACTTATAATCAGTACTAATCAAACTCTATCTCTTTGGGAACATAATTGCCTTCTTTTAGCTCTGTTGTTTACTAGAGAATCTTTGTGTAATTTCTCCTACTCCTACCTTTGAGCTGCAAAGAAGGCAGTTCTTGATTTTTCTGGTTTAGTGAGGTTCAAGCTCTGGGAGCGGTCTCTAACCCAACTGTTTCACACAATTCCAAGTTAAATGAGCCTTCACCTAAAAGGAAGAGAAGCAGAAGGCCTAGGAAGTACAGTGTTGGAAACCGTATGAGTAAAGCCTCTTAGGTTTCCTTTTACATGACAATCATTGGGCATGAAATGCAACCACATTTAACATGGAAGTAGCTGAAGCAAATCTGTTTGTTTGATATGAAACAACATAGGCATATTTCCAACACTGAAACCATCTAAGAATGTGGGAAGTAGGAGGGACTGATCTGCTGTAATATATGGTATGATTAATCTTCACTATTTTTCTTTCCTTTTTATTTCTTTTTTGTTGCTGTTGTTTTGTTGTATGAGTTGGATTTTTGTTTTTACCACAGGAGTAAATGTAGAAGCATTACAGCACATTCAATAACCACTCCCTCTAGGATGGAAAGTTAAAAGGCAATACTCGAGTTTCCCACAAGCAGAGAAAGATTTTCATTGTTAATTGCAAAAATACACATAAAATCATTTTAATTAAAGGCTTTTAGTGGTATGTACAAAGGCAGAAGCAAACAAAAACATGTTAGTGATTTGTTATATTTTTAGTTCACACAGGTAATGAAATTAAACAGAAAACTTTGCTATGTATTTTTTAATATCCTTCCAGGACATAAATATATACACACATATGTATTTATGAAAATAAATTTCTTATGTATTTATGAAAAAAAGATATTCTTTTGATATCAGAGGAGCTGAATGTATCAGTCAGACTTTGCCCCTAGCACTGACATTCACAAAAGCTTTGTCTGTAAGGAAAAGGATCTGTTCAGACGCGAATAAAACAATTAAAGGCCTAAGCCACCTTCTAAACAAGAGAAGCTATGATAAATGTCTCCTCCAGAAAATCATTCCATAATGCTTGAGGTCCAAGATATGCCTCACATACATCAAGTTGATTTGATAGCTCTCAGTAATTTCCCACTTCCAATAAGCCTACATCCAAATATCCTGCCATTACCTAGGGTATTTGCTTTGACGGTACATCAGATTTAATGGATGCCTCTCAGTATTTCTGTTTACTTTTCTGTAGATCAAACCACAACATGATATTTCTGAAATTACATGATATAAAACTATTTTGCACTGAGTTTCTTGTATACTTAAAACTTACGTGGCTGTCTATTAGGTCACGAAAAAACCCCCAAAACCCCACAAACCAAAAACCACAAACCAAACCCAAATGTTTGTAGTTTAGAGTCAGCTTCTGCTAAGTTCAGGTAAATCCCCTCCAGTCAGACCAGGAATTCTGAAGTTCCTTCACATTGCAGTGATGAAGTTCTAGCTAAGTCAAGACTGCAACTCACCCTAACACTGCATGGTTCAACTGTTGGCTGACCCTGACTGACTGCCCACCAAAGTCACTTTATCACTCTCTTTCAGCAACAGCATCAGAGATAGAAAGTGTAAAAAGAGGTTTATAGGTTAAGATAAGGACAGGGAGAGATCTCTTACCAATTACCATCATGGGCAAAACAGACTCGACCTGGGTAATTCATTTATTGCCAATGAAATTACAGTAGTAATGAGGGTAATGAGAAATAAACCCAAAATTTAAAACCCTTTTCTCTAACCCCTGTCTTCTTCCTGGGCACAACTTTAGTCATGATCTCTCTACCTGCTCCCCACCAGTGCCACAGAGGGACAGGGACCAGGGGTTGCAGTCAGTTCATTCCATATTGTATCTGTGTTTTCTTGTTTCTCATGCTCTCTCCCTGCTGTAATGCAGAGTTCCACCCACAGAACACAGTCCTTTATGAAATTCTCCAACATGTGTACTTCTACAGGCTATAGTTCTTCACAAATTGCTCCAGTGTGGGTCCTCTACTTGGCCACAGGTCCTGAGAGAAAACCTTCTGCATAGGCTTCCCTCCACAGGGTCGTGATTTCCATCAGAAACCTGCTCCAGTGTGTACTCTTCATGGATTGCAGCTTCTTTCATGCAACCTTTTCTGGTGTAGGGTCCTCCATGGGCTTCAGGGTGGATATCTGCTTCTCTGTGGACCTCCACAGGCTGTAGGAGAATTGCTGCTTTGGCCCCTAGAATACCTCCTTCCCCTCCTTCTTCAATGACCTTGGTGTCTGCAGAGTGGTTTCATCACATTCTCTCACACCTCTCCCCATCTGCTGCCACACAGAGGTTATTTATCCTTTCTTAAATATATTATCCCAAAGGTGGTACCACTGTCACTGATGGGGTAAGGGTTTGGTGAGCTCTGAATTTATCTTGGAGCTCACTGGCTCCATTGGATATAGGGGCAGCTTCCAGTGTCTTCTAGTGGAAACCACCACTGCAGACAATGCTTCCTCCTTCCCACAGTCTCAGCCACACTTACACTACCAAAACCTTGCCACACAGCTCAATAAAACAACTGGATAAGGCCCAGGAGTTAATTTACACTCAGAAGAAATTCTTGTAGATATTTCTGTGATATTTTTCAGCACATCACCTTGCTGGGAGGCCTGATGTAAAAGACAAGAATCAAACTCTGAAGATCTCTGTGAAATATTTTTGGAAGAAGCTTGGCACAGTACCTCTACAGAATAAAGGAGGTTTTTTGAAGTTAAATCAAATATTGGTAAGGAATATTTTTTTTTTTTTTTTTTGCCAAGTTTGTATGAGAGTAGTGAATTTAAATGGTTTTCCCCTGGATGAAAATATTGTGGGTTTTTTTTTTTTTCTTAACACAAGTTGTGTGTGTTGAACATTGAAAACAGGCTGGGAAGCAGATGATAGGCACTGAATAGGCTGGTGAACACATCCATTCTTTAAAGTCTTATGACTGAAAACACAGTCCAAGTGCCAACAAAGAGTGTATTGGGAAATTATGTATCTTCATTGTGTAAGGTATTTTAATCCAGGAGAGGCAAGCATGAGAGTAAACTGTTACTCAGTCAAAATTAATTAATTTACTCACTTTTTTTTCTCTCTCTCTCTTTTTTTTTTAATAATAACCCTGCTGATCACACTGAAAAGTACAGAAGCACAGCATTATGTGATAGCTACAAGACATGAATGGAAATAGAGATTGGTTAAATGGCAGCCTTGTTTGAATTAAAATCTAAGTATTATATATAACTAAAGTAATGCTGGCAGGTGGTGGTAGAGTGGACTCTGAAGTCTGACATGACTGCACTGAAATATCCATTCAGTAACATGAAACTTAATAGACTGAAAGTGTATTTCCCATTATACTGTACCCAGTGACCTCTGTTGTTTCAAGATATATGGTGCTTGAGTAATTGCAACAGCTCCAATAGTGATAGCTAACTTTAACAAGCAGAAATCATCTCATTAAACTACTGAGAACAGTTCTATAGCTGTAACAGAGAAGCTTATATAATACCAAGACAGGCTGGTGCTCACACACCCTCGTAGCCAGTGGATGTGCCTCTGCTTTCTCCCTGCTCTTTTTCCACAGAAGCACACTTCTGCATCTTTCTGGCAGGCAGGGAATTGGCTGTCTGGGAAACTTTTCTCTAATACCAGTGATGATAGGCATTGCATTACCTTCACCTCAGATGGAGCGGAACACTTATTCTGACTCTGCCCAGGGTAATTCCCACCTGGGAAAGATTAGTGACTAGCAGGACTAAACAGGGTTTTTTGCATAGGCTGTGGTGAGACAGTTTGACTAGAGACAGATGGCAGTTTCCTGGTAGTGCCAGGGGAAGGAATCAGTCAGTGAGTGCTCACCCTTTGCAGAATTTAGAACTTTCATACTGACAGAATGGCTGAGAATTCACTCTTTTTATATATATATAAAATTATTTTGAGAAAACAATAGTTCAGAAAACATTTCTGTTTCTACAACTTTTGATTAAATAAATCTATTTCTAGATTCCTTGGAGGATACTGTAAGTGTTATTTCTTCCAGGGTCCATTGCAGGGTAAACTGCAAAAGCTGAATTCCAATTTTGCTCAGCTTTCTAATCTCACCTGCAGATGAATTCTCCCCTGAAAAAATTCAGAAGTTCCTTATGCTTAGTGACTTCTTTCACCATGGAAGAACTACAGCACCTTGCACTTCTTTCCTACTTGTAAGTTTATAACTGAAACCCAAATATCTCTAGCAGTATTAAATTCTCCATATGACTGTTGGTTTGCTATGTGTATATTGCATGTGTGTAATGACACAATTGGTTTAAAAACATTTTAATTTTCAGGGCTTTAGCAATATATTTTTCTCCCTAAAGAAATTAGTTTGTGCTATAAATCTGACAGCACACTCAACTGACACTGGGATCTTTTTCAAGATTGGAACTTTTGTACATTGTCCCAATAGAATCAATCTTCTTTCCATATTGGAAGAGAAACACCGGGGTCTTTTACTGTGACTTTTGTTTTATTTGTAAGATATTAGAAAATATTTAGCCTTGTGTAAACCACTAATTTTATTGCTTCATGGATATCTTAAGCTCAAGTAATCATATTTCAAAAATTATAATTTACGTTGTTGTTTAGGGTTTAGTTGGGTATTTTTTGTAATGCAAATTGAGGAAGTTAGCTGCCTTTTGCTTCCTGTATAAACATCTAAGGCTGGGTTCAAGTATTTATAAAAACATGAAATCAAAATATGATAATGGATATCTTTTATTAATTTATTTTTGCTATTGTATGTGTTCTAAATGCAGTCAGACATGCCTTTGCAGTATAAATAGTCTGGGGATAAAACTGGGAATAAAGTTTAAGCTGTTCTGGGTTGCTTTGCAAATTCTGATGACAGTTTTATTGCAAGCAGAATTCAGTGGGGAAAATAAAAAAAAAAAAACCCACAACCTAGCATCATCCTGCCATATCTCTCACTGATGAAAATCAATCAAGTAAACCATGTTATCTCCCTGAAGATGGCACCATAGTAACTCTGCAGTTCTCAATGGATAAAGAGATCCAGCCCACATCCTGCCAGTTCTTACTCTGTTCTTTCCCACCTTGATGGGTTTCTAGATTGCAGTGTACACTTGTGTATTACTGTATATATAATATTTATAAAATGATATTATATAATTAATATTATTAATATATTTACTAGAACTAATGTAAACAATATAAATATAATTTAGATTATACAGAGGCCTTCCTGTTTTTGTACTGGAAGTAACCAACCCAGAGATGAATCTGTCATTATGACTGGGTCTGCACTGGCAGAAGGCTTGTTCTGAAGTGGCAGCCTCATGGGAACAGAAGGGATATTTCTGATGATATTTACTTTCAGTGCAGTACTTGGCTGCAAGGCAAGTCCTACCTACAAGCTGGTGTTTTCTGCAGATAGGAAGTTCAAATTATTTTCTCAAATACTTGAGCATATACCTGGCAATATCCCAAAAATACGTGGCTGCACTGAAGCTCAACCCAGGTTATTCAAGGTTCAAAATTTAGTTTTATATCCTTGTTTCTTCTTGTGGATTCCAGAATTCCCATGGGAATTTCCTTGTCACTTCCTAAGGTTTCTGGAGTGAAATTATTGAATCAGTTATAAAAACTGTAGATTAACTATAAAAAACCTCCAAAATAAAACCAATATAAGCTTCTGTTGCAACTTTTTTTTCCTTAAGAGAAAATATCAACTTAGATATCACTGATGGAAGTTTTATGCATAATAGAAAGTGGTCATACCACTTTATTTTCTTTCAGATTCTTGCATGTCTGTCTATTTTGATTAGGTTTAACAGCTGAAGTATACTGCTGAGTTTTAAATGTCTCCTGTTTAAGTATTTTTTTTACAAAAAGCATTTTGCCTTCATAGATTTTTATTTTTTTACCTTCTCTGTTTCTTTATCCCGCTGGAAATTAAAATTTAATTATTTTACTTATTGCTGTTTCACAATTATGAGGAGCGTGGTTTTAAGATTACATCTTCCCCATTTGGTTTTCCTGATACCATGTTTGAAACTTGCTCTTATGTCTGGCATTGAAGCAGGACTGTGTCACAGAATCAAACAATCATCAAACCCTTTGTGTTGGACGAGACCTTTAAAGATCATTTAGTTCCAATCCTACAGTAACATCTTCAACCAGATCAAGTTCTGTCCAATCTGGCCTGGAATGTTTCCTTATCCACCACCTCTCTGGGCAAGGTTTCACCACAAGCACCTTAACTGGAAAAAAAAAATCTACTTCATACCTAGTCTGAATCAACCCTTCTAGTTTAAAAACCATTAACCCTTGTCTTATCACAGTAGGCCCTGACAAAAAGTCTGTCCCCATCCTTCTTACAAGCCCCCTTTTATCACTGGAAGGTCTCCACCGTAAAGTCTCCCCAGAGCCTGACCTGCTCCACGCTGAACAATCTCAACCCTCTCAGTCCATCTTCACAGGAGAAGTGCTCCTGACCTCAGGTTATTTTTGTGGGCCTCCTTTGGACCTGCTCAAGAGGTTCCTGTGTCCCTTGTACTGAGAAGTCCAAAACTGGACACAGTACTCCAGGTAGAGAGATATGATCACTGCATCCCAGGTTGCCTCCAATCCTGCTGTATCTGACTAGCTAACCTGTGATGGTAACCAACATCCCCTTTGACAGGGCTCTCTATTACCGGGATTAAGAAGTTACCCTCAGTGCAGTCCAGGAGTCTCCTGGATTTTCTGCTGTGACTGCTCTGAGTGAATATTCTTGCTGACACATTACATGCCCTAAAGGTTTGTTTGAGGCAGGATATATTAAGTACAGTTTGTGTTTGAAGACTATGGTTTGTGCAGAGAGAGCAGAGCCAGAAAGGATCAGAAGTAAATGCAGTAACTTCAAATTCTACTAGTTTTAAAAATTGCCTGATTTGAAACCAGCCACCTTGGGTGTTTTTATGAACCATGATCGCTTCAACTGCTACAGCATGCCTTTGTCTAGTTTAGGCTGAGTTACCTACTGCTTCCCTTCTGGTAATTAAAAGATATCATACTTAGAGAGTTAGATTCTGAAAACTTAGCTATTTTCAATGAAAAGCATTGAGATTGTCCCCAAACCTCATTTTGCTTAGAAACAGGTTTTTGCTCATGTTTCCCCTCACGTAAGTGACTAGCTGTTTTCTAATATACTTTCTCTGTAAAACTGTTTTGTAGCACTGAAGAATGATCTGCATTATTTTCTATAAACCTGTATATTTCAGCTTACTAAAATATATGTATAGTCAAGAGCTTAGGGATGTTCTGATACTGATACATCTCTGCTTTCTCTTCATTTGGTAAGGAAGAAACTGGCTAATACTTTTTTTAAAGGATAAAAAAAACTGCTTGGCCCTTCAGTGACCACCTCAGAAATAAGAGCCTATTATCCCCTAGCTGAAAATGCACAAAGCATTAAAGGAGAAAGTGCCTGTCCTTCCAAAAGACACAGTGCTCTTTGGTGGGGGGCACTCACCAGTTAAAAACTTCAAAGAGAAGCTTTACCCATAACATACAAAAATGGTGGCCTTCTTTTCCTTTTTCACACCTCTGAGTTTGATCTGAATTGGACTCCAAGTAATTTGAAGTTATCAAATAACTGCAATGAGGACAGACTGGAGGGTCAGGGAAATATTTTGAGGACAAAAGCAAGCCCTTCAGAAATCAATAAGCCTTGAGAATAATAGCAAGTTCTTCCACATATCTGACTTAGGGGATGAACCTAATATTTCTAGATCAGAGCAGCAAAGCAGATGAACTAAAGTGCAAGGACTGGTAACAAGCAAAATGTGGATACTCTGACATAGAAAAAGAACCAAAACAGTACTTACTTCTTTATAATAATTGTGTTATAATTGGTGTCCTGTTCTATTTCTGACCAGCAATATGGTGGGTGATAAGAGAGACTAGACCCAGTGGAGTAATTAAGTAGCCCATAATTTTCTACTGATGCTGCAGGCAGAGACCATCAAGACCCCAACTATGTAAACAAGTAATTTTTTCATCTGGAAACCAGCAGACTTTCATAGTGTCAGTCAAGTGGAAAGGCGTCTGTAGCTAAATAATATTATTGACCTAAGCACAGACTTAACAATTGCATTTCTAGCTCTCTGGAAATGTTTTGGGTAACAAGTTTCTTAAAACCTAAAGCTTCATCTTCAAGTTCACTTGATTGACATCTTGATCTGTTGTAAGATGTGACATCACTGTTACTATTGCACTATGGTAAACACTTTGGGGTGATGGTTACTCCATACAGAGAATGATTAGTGTGCAAAACCCCCAAATTTCTTATCTATACCATATAAAAGTGGTATATAAGCAAAGAAGAATTCATGAAATAAGGGATGGCTAAGGTTAGAGAAACTACTTGTCTGTTCTGGGCTCTGAATACAAATTAGCTTCTAGCCATGATAGCTGAGAACTGGACTCGGGAGAACAGAATTTCTGTTGTAGTCCTCTTCATTGTGCTCTGGATAAGTCTGGCATTCTGTCAGGAACAACTAAGAAAAGAAATGAACCATCTGCTGATAGACCTTGTAACTATGCTCATCTGATGTGTATTTGTGCAAGAGTTCGAAAGAAATCGGACACAATGATTTAATGAGAAAATGGAACAATATGGCAATGAAGGCTATGGCTGTCATTCTAAACCATACTGCTAGTAATTCAGGAGTCCTGGACAAAGCTAAAAATTAATGACCTACTAACAGAGTTTGTGAATGAATCTATGGTTGTTCTTTTGTTTATCTGTGCCAAAATTCAACAGTGTTATCTATTCAAAAGCTGGATAAAAATGTAGACAGTTAAAAAACCTAAATATCTGGCTCTTGCCTTACAGAAGTGTAGAAGGATATGAATATCTATGGAAAGATGAATTTGGAGGAAATAATGACACATGGTAAAGTACTGATACAGACTTAGAATACTTCTATTTGTTGTGGTGAAATATTTGATTTTACAGCAGGACAGCAGCGGATATTCTTAAAGGAATGTTTTTGTTGCAGACCATCAGGAAAAAAGCAGATATCCAGATCTGTTTATTTATATCAAGTATCTAAATATTATTATTAATCTTCTCAGCTTCTTTAAAGTACTAAGCAATTTAATATTCTTCTGAACTAAATAGCAGATGTTTTCAATCTTACCTTCTCAACATTGGCCCCTATACTATTTCAGAAACTCTAAAGAATATCTGTTTTATTAACAGCCCTTCAAGTATTTAAGTACTTAAATTTTCAAATTACTTTTTTCTTTGGCTCTTCATGGCAGTCCATAACTGTTAGAAATTGCTAATAATCTGGGTTTAAAACTTTTCCATGGATATACAGCAACTTTGAGAAATGCACTGCTCAGGCCAGCTCTGCTCCTGTATCTGACCTAAGAGTGCCTCTTGGAGGGATTATGAGAGTATTGAATACAGTATCAGGGGACTATAATAGGAAAATCCATAACTTCAGTGACACATACATCCACATGAATATTTTTGTCACAGAAACCTATACACAGCATGACCTTTAGGACAGTGTAGCTGTGAAGGTTGCAGTTTTTTAACAAACGAATAAAACAATAGAAACTCTAAGATAAAATGAAGGAAATCTGTTGGGTTAAACAAAACCATGAATTTTCTGATGGATGTCTCTATAGAACAGATTGGTGTCTTTCGTTCTCCCTGCTGTTATTGACCCAAGTTGTTTTCCCATAGCAAGAATGAATCCTACTACTATATGTTTCCCAGAATTTTTTCTTTATCTTTCTTTATGCAGCTGAAGTTAGGAGAAATCAGTTTCATGGTACTTCACCAAAGCCCACTAGTGAAAAAGTCTTTCTGGAAATTTGACCATACCTTAGAAGCAGCCTGCAGTTCTGTGGTTTGCTGTATTCTGGGATGCCTGTACCTATCTACACTATTCAGCAATCAAACCATTAAATATTATATTACAATAAACAAGTTGCGAAGTAAGGCACGGTGAAGTAATTCAAAATGCATCAGCTGTTGTGTCTTCTAGTCTCCAGCCACTGTTTAATCCTGGTGTAACTCTCAAGGAGACTTCCTGTGAAAAAACCCTACACATGTACTTGAACATGTTGAAAGAATTAATTATATACAAGTTTCAAAAAGATGGTGTAGTTCCTTTCATACTTTTTCCATATTCAGTAGTTTCTCTGCCTTGTCATAAATGCAAAAAGCAGAAAATGAAAAATGAGAAATCAACTTGTGGACTTCTCATTGTAATGAAAAAACCCAACTTGTTCCTGTGTTTGATAGGAAGAAGGTAAAAGGCATCATAGTGGGATCATCCAATGGTAATGAGTGTGAGTCTGTCATGTTTACAATCTTTAGAAAGATACAAAAATATGTGAATAATAAAAAATGATTAAATGTTAAAGTGTGTCTCTAAGTACTTAAAAGTCTATAGGGTATTTTTTTTCTTGTCCTATATGCTCCCAGTCTTGGATAGGATACAGTACATTTAAGGCAAAAAATAACTGTCACCAAATATAATGACCATCTTTTAAAGAGGATTTCATGGTGGTGGTAAGTTAAATGGATCCCCTGTTTCCGATAATTGTATATAATAGTATACAGACCCTTCCTTTGCTTTTCAAACCTATAGTACTGGGTCTCCTATGAAAACCTGTTATGAACAGAAAATTTAAATGTTGGAAAAACAGTTTTAAATTGTGAAAAACAGTGAGTTATATGTCACAAAAGAGAGATATATTCCTTAATAAGTGAAAAAAAAAAAAATTAAGGGAAGAAACTAAATCACTGTTTTAAGCACAGCCTTTGAAGTGAGGGTTGAAATTATAAATGTTATTGTTCTATTTCTGTTAATGAAGTGAGGATGCACAGTAGAAAAAATTAAAATGTATAGTTGAAACAGAAAATATTGCTTTCTCATCAGCTGTAAACAAATATTTGTTACCTCTGATAAAGGAAGCTGAGACATTATTCAATTAATCTATCAGTAGAGAATGAGAAATTTCACATGCCTATGCTGAGAATGACCATTCCATATTTCCTTGTTCTGTCAAGAACATTTTGATCTCATGTGGGAACAAAGGCTATTTTTTAAGTCATTCCTGTGGTGCCAGACAGCGCATGAATAACCTCAACTTCACATTTCTTTTCATTTTGTATAAAAATTATATTTCATCCAAAATAGTGCCAAAGCAGACAAAAGACAAGTCCTGGCTTTGCCTCATTTCCAGACAGGTCTTTGATAAATATTTCAGGTTTGTGAGCACAGTATCTTGCTGAAAAACTGTCTTTTTGCCAAGTACCTTTAGCATTTCATTAACTTCAAATACCTTTTTTAATTATGCATGCTTTAAGTACATACATGTATTTAGGTACCTGGATAGCTGAGTAGATTACAGGTCACTGGGAATCAAGATTTTCTGGCAAAAAGTGATCTTTCAAAACACTGGATGATTAATAAATTTCTTGATGGCTCAGAATTATGTTGGTTTTCTTAATAGGATATTAAGTACACCAAATAACATTGTAACAACTTCATATAGTGGTACCTCACAATAGGTGAGAACAGTTTTGTGTAATTTCTAGAGTCAAAATAGAATCTCAAATACAAAACAGACAATGTTGCTGTTTGCAACAACTTTCTTTGTCTTTTCTAACATATCATGAGGACTCTTTTATTTGAATATTCATAGAGGTTCCTTATCTGAACTTTAATTTTTTTTTTCCAAGTTCCACAATTTAGACTTGTGTTGGTTGTACAAACATAAATTGAAAATACTGGACATGTAGTATTTTGCAGGTGTTCTTGTGTATTTTCCCTGTAGGTTTAATTTTTCTCTCTCTAATTTTGCGTGGTTACTAAAACTGTCTGAGCATTTCAATGCATTGTTCTTGTGCTTCAGTGGGCTTGTTCTGTGTAAGAAAGGCAATGCTTGGTTCACCATTGCACAAGAATATTTTCCTGTGCCTCAGCAGCCCGGAATATTCTGAATTTAAATGTAATAAAGATGAGACATGTTCTCTGAGTATCCTGTGGCAGAGGTTATGAGGTAAATATCCTCATATCCTCAGGTAAATAGTCTCTGCTGGAAATAAGAAATCAGTGAAAAGAAGCCTGCCTCCTCAAATTCTGTTTTGTTTGGAAGCATTGAAAAATTCATTTTCCTTGACACTGTGTCCATGTGAGTCTAAGCAGGGTGGCTTCTTGGTAGCTCAGCACAACATCTTTAATATTCTTTAATATATAATGAGGGCGGATACATGCAGGCTGCATTATGGATTTTTGAAAAGCAGCAATAAACTCCCTTGCATATTTTTAGTCCAGAGCAACTAAATCACAGTAGCCCACAATCAGAGAATCTTCTGAATTGGAAGAGACCCTCAAGGATCATTGAGTCCAACTCCTGGCCCTGCACAGGACATATCCAAGAATCACACCATGTTCCTGAGAGTATTGTCCAAGCAATTCTTGAACTCTCTCAGGCTGGGTGCTGTGACCACTTCCCTGGGGAGCCTGTTCCAGTGTCCAGCCACCCTCTGGGTGAGCAACCTTTCTCTTATAAGCTCAAAAGGGTTTCACAGTTGTCCATGTCAGATATTTCTCATTATAGAATGAAGTGCATTTGAACACATAATTTTATAACAATCTCTGCAACAATAGCTGTTGACAAACATCCATACATATTTGTCATGATAATATTCTTTATAGGAGGACATATTGTATTTTCAAAGTTGTTTGTAAGGACTTGCACCAGCAAACTGCACTATTGAGTTTAACTGGAAGTCCAAATATTTCTGTTATTTCTTACATTCTTAGTACAAATTGATGAAGTATTTTGCTTAACCTAGATACAAGATGATTAATTATTAATCTCCTCACTGCACTGACCAGTTAACAACAGCCTTAATAACTTCCCTAGTTATATCTTTCGGAGCTTGTCTAAATATTTGCAGGGTTCTTTGCCAGTCTAATGACTACAGTAAAATGAGGACTCTGTTGTCTGTTGTTACCTAAAGTACTTTTCCTACACTGAAAATGTTCAAATGATGTAGAATTTAGCAGTGCACAAATGAATATTACAAGTGCAAAAAACTTCCTGTATTTCTTTGCCTAAAATTTCACCGTAACTTTCTGTATCAAAATCCTCCAGCCCCTTTCTTTCAAATATTCTTACCAATACTTTAATAGTTTTTGGGAGGGTTGTTTGTTTGTTTGGGTGGGTTTTTTGTTATGGCAATATTAGAGAAAGAATAAATTATTTTGGATTTTGCTTGTCACCATTGTGTAAGCTAACCCTGGTTCAAAACAGCTGCCCACATTAGATATTCAGAGAGAAGAAAGGTTTAGACTGAACGCAAAATGAGTTCAGTAGCAGATTGGGCTGTTCAAACAAGAAAAAAGAAACAACCAGCCAAAATTTACAGATGCTAATCACTCCTGAATCCAATGCAAGTAAGCAAAAGAGCTATCAGACTCCCTTAATTAAGAAAATCTGTCTCTATTTAACAAGGATATTTGAAAAGATATTTTTAAGCTGTGTGCCATGGAGCATTTTCTCAAGGATAGCAAAGGATAACCACTCAATTGCATCCTGATTGGACATAGAAAAGGTGTTATGAGGAAGTGAACAAGCAAAATAGCTTGCACAAGCTGGGCAGGCATGGGGATTGTGAGCAAGGAAACGGAGGTAATGATTGGCTTTCAGAGTAGGCTTTTCCTATAGAAGAATTACCGGAAAAAAATAATTCTGAATACTGGGCATCCACTCAGACCAGTTTGCTCACATTTTTTTATACCAGAAATAGTGAAATTATGCTAAAATTTCAACATTTATGTCTTCCAGCTAAATACTTTATAGAACAAGGCAGATATTGAAATCACATATTCCACAGACTACCTTCTAAGGTGCAGTAATCATATTCTAAAAACTAATGCTGTTTCAAAAGTATGGTACAAAGGAGACCTGTCACGTTACAAATTTAATTCAAAATCAGTTTTCCTATGGCAATGTAAGTTTGTCAAAAACTACAAATCAGACCTGAAACAAAAAGGAAATACTCAGGAACAAAATTTAATATAGATGCCTACAGGCTTTTGCAATCATAAAAGTAATTGCATACCTTCAATAATGTAAACAGGACATGAAGCATCCTTGTTATTAGGAAATATTCTAGAGGACCATCCAGTAAGAAACAATCATCTGTACGTAAGTTTGGATCTATGTAACTGCTTGTTACAATCCTGTTTAAACCCAGAAAAGCAAAGCAAACTAAGTCTCTGTGCATAAACCGGAAAGAACTTAGAAGGTTTAAAATATCCCCAGAAATGAGATTAAAACCAAATGAGGTTAGATGTTGTTGCCAAAAAATGGATGCATTTTATTTAATAGTAAAAGAGGCAAAGAGAAGGGAAAAGAAAGAGAGAAAGAAAAGAAGTGTGCGTGGGGGGTGGGGGAACAGGGAGAGGTGACAGGGGTTAGGTGGAAGCAGATCACCCCTCTGAGGGTCCCAATGATGTCTCGTTGCTCCCCTTCATCTGGTCTGCTCGTGGTGAGGGTCCCCCGTTGCCGCTGTGGCCACGCCGCTACATGCTGCCACACACCATGTCACACTGCCACACGCCAAAGAGTGCAGTACTCCGTGGATTAATACACACTTCGGGCCAGGTGGGAATGCCCACATGCCTCTCTTGCAGGGGCCAGCTTGACACACTGTCCCTTGCAACACTGAGGGTCTGCTGCATCATCTCTGGTGCTCTGGGGCAGGGTCTGGGAACCCTTTTGAGGGGGGCCCCTGTGATGGGCCATGTCACCCCCTCCTGCTGTGGACAAGCTTCCTCCCCCCTGGTGAGGACCCCTCTGCTGGGCTCCTTTGCACAGTTGGAGGATGGGCAGTCACTGCACCTCTGACCAGAGGCTTTTCCAAGATACCCAGAGCCTCTCCTCCCTCCACCCCTTGGTGCGAGGGTCTGTTCGAGCCTGGCAGCTGATAGCCCTGGGGCTGTGGTCTCCACCTCGGAGGTGTTAAGCTTGTGCTCCGTGAATGTCCCCAGCCCTGAGTTGTTACTTTATCTTATCTTCATCAGCGAGCAGTGTCAGGCCTCAGGGCCCCATTCAGGGTGTGGGAGTCTTCTCTGCAGCTTTTGTAATAAAATTTTTGTAATAAACTTTTGTTTTAAAAGTCCTTTAAAAAAAAGTTTAAGTCATAAAATATAATATTTCAGTCTCTGACACTGCTTTCTTCAAATTTTTCCTGCCTGAATAACTGTTTCTTTTGGTTTAAGTGTCAATAAAAATGCATGACTGGATGAGAAGTCTAAAACTGTGTTGTAGTTTTGACATAATAGCAGGCTGCACTGAGACTGCTTACCTCTGGTGAGAGCAAAAATTGCTGCAAAACTGCCCTGGATCCCTAAGTGTACAAAGACCACACAGTCAATGAGCACACCACTCCCTCTCCTGCCCTGCTATCAAGCAGCCGGATAGTGAGGGCTGAGCAGTTGTCCTGAACACCATTACACCTCCCACAGGTCCCCACAATGCCTGGATTTATTCCTTCCTTTGTTCTGTAGAAATTCAATAAATTATAAATGACGTGGCAGTAAATGGACTGCATGAATTCTTTCAATTATTTTGATTCAGTTAGTTTCTTTCCACATCAGGCTTGTCTGTGTGCTAGCATAGTAATATTGATGTGCTAGTACCAGTAAAACTAAGTAGGAGATTGAAGTAAAATTTTAATAACTTTATGGATTTTTGAACCCTATCCACAAAACACTACATTTTTTTCACCTTATTAAGTAACAGGGTAATAAAAGGATTTTCAGTAACATTTCACTGGTAGCTGGTTTTTAAAAGTGGATGAATTGGGTACCAAAAGCATCCAAAATCATTATCTTCTTTGGAGATGGAGACCTGTGCAATGGGAAAATCTCAATAATGAGGCATTATCTGTTCAAACAAAATTTTAATTTTTCTGAGCAAATTCACCTATGAAATGGTAACTTAGATTACACAGCAAATCCCAATAACATTTTTATTAATATTACTACAAGTCTCATTCTTCTGAATACAATTATTTGAAACCTGTGTACAATATGTCAGATTTCTTCTTTAAAGATTTCTAGGTACATGAAGTACCAGTAGGATGCTTGTGTTTGCCATATTTCCCATTGCATATACAGGACTTTAAAAATTTCATGATTTACGTGCAGAAAAAATCATTATAAATGCTGCTGCATTTATCAGAAAGTGCATGAACAGACACAGGTTTCTAATTCATGAATAAAAGATCCTGGATTTATTTTCTTTTCACATGAGAGGGGAGGAGGGAGAAGGAATGATTTTCATATATCTCAAGAAAGCAGTAAAACATTTTTAGAAAAAAAATTTGTTGCTCAAAGCTTTCAGTGCAAAGATAAGTGGATTATTTCTATAATAAGAAGAAAAAGAGAGAAAGAGGATGATATGCTATGGGTGGAGAGAAGTGTATTTCAGCTCTAAAATATTGTGTATTACAAGCACAGGATGGACAGGCCTCGAAGAAACTTGTCACGCTTTTTGCAGCGTATCATATCAGAAACCACTGGCTCATGGGCCATGCACCTGAAGTCACAGCAATCATTGCTGTGCTTTATGCTGCTACCACAGCCTATTCTCGGTATGACAGCTTTTTACCTTCATGAACAATCTGTCACCTCAGAGAACAAAATGAAGCTTGTGAAGAAAACGTTTGGATTTTTCCTTCTTTTTTTTTTTCCCTTGTGACAGTAAGCAATCTGCTGTCAGTGCAGTTTCACCAGTACTATCCTTGGCACGCTGGGGGAAACAGCTGCTGCGTCTAAGTACATCCTCTGCATTCTTAAATTTTATCTCAGCATCTGTACAATATATGTTAGAGAGGCTTTATTGCCTATTCAGAAAAGTATGTTTTCTGAAAGGAAGTTAAACATAACAAACCTGCAGTTTTATAAGCATGCTGCACTTTGAACAAAATGAATTTATTAAATGGTTAAAAATTCACAGGTTCTAGAGGGTAAGTACAGACTAGTTAAATTACAGTTTAAAAAAAAAAGAGAAAAGGAGGGGGCAAACATTTATACCATTTCAATAACAAAACCTATTGCCATGCAAGCTGCGGAAGTACCTGAATTTGAATAATAAGCCTAAATGAAATCTTGTGCAAAAGAATTTTCAAGGTTTCTTCTTTTCTCTTAATCAGCAAATCTACAAAAGGTTGGAAATTTTTAGCTTTCCATCCCTGATTGATTGTATTTTTTCATAAACTGATTGGAATCTTCAAAATTATGTCATTTATATATACAGTGAGTGGACAAATGTTGTGGAAATGATGCAGAATGTTTTCATTTCACATTTCCATTACTTTTTCTTCCACCAAAACAGAGAACAATAAATTATAAAAATCTTCTCTGACTTTGATTGGTGCCAGTTATCATAGGATCACAAAATGTCATCAGGTTAAAATATTCTAATTAATCAAAAGCCACATTTGAGAAGACGTATTGGTATGTATGAGTCATTCTCAGGATGGACAAACACGTCTGAAAATTGGCTCAGCGTAGAAAATGTCATGTGCTATGTCTTTCTTCAGGATAGCTGAACATTTCTTCCCTTCCTGATTCTCCAGATGACCAATTTTGACTTTATCTTCTTTACAGAAGTGTAGGACTGTTCCACTTGCCAACAAAAGTGGGAGAGTTTTTAGCAGATGAAATAGTTTGTTGACCTTTCAGGAAATGTTTACACCCTGGTCTAGTGAGGGTTTCCCTTTGCACAGATGTGTGAGTGATTTTGACTGTCACACCTCTGCTCTCTGTGGTCATACTCTGGTTACCTTTCCATCTGCTGCTCCCTGTGCTGGTTTGGGTTTATTCTCCTGTGCACATATTTGGACAGTTTGAGGAAACTTGTGTTTTGCTGTGTTCAGAGCAATGGTGATGCCATGATGGGTTTTTTTGCCTTTTCTTTTATACCCCTGTTATACCTTTTTACAGCTTCTGCATTCTTAGTGCTTTTTGCCTACATTCTTGGACTTGTTTGTCAAACTGAGAGACTAAGCATTTTAGAAGCTTCGTAGCTAGGGATCAGTGTGCCCCAGACCCCAAGGTCCTCTCCAGAACACATTCTGTAAACCAAGATAGAACCATCCAGGGGAAGGTTCCTTGGGGACGGGGGCTCATTTGAGCCCCTCGTTGGGGAATCTTTGATAGATATGCTAATTAGTAAGACCTATAATGTTATACCAGATCTTTTGGGGGTGTACATTGCAGTGTGCATTAAGGTGCATTCAACCTGGACGTAGTGCACCTAAGGATCCTTAAAATAAATACCAAGGTAAGATTCCTTTTTTCCTTCTAACTGTGTCTGGCTCTTGATTTTAAGACCATGAAAAGGCATCAATAGTAAGTTTCTACCAGGGGAATGCTGATAGTGTATGAATGAGAAATATTTCTCCTTCTTACATGAAATCCTGTGTCAATGAAAGTCTTGACTAATCCCCTTAAAAAACAGAAAAAAAAGAATTGTAAGGAGGAAAAAAGGACTGAAGACACAGCTAGAGACACCAGTGGTGACAGTCCTTCCTAGTACTTTGGAAATACAGCAAGAAAAGTTATTCTGGCTGTGGTTAAGGAACCTTTGTGTTTTCCCTATGATGAGGATAGGGATTTGCATCCAGGCTAGACTGTCACAATTTTTATGGTCCTTACTCCATGTGAATGAACCCTTGGGATGAAGTAGGCAACTCAGAGCCCTGCAGATAATTTGGTAGCACATGATCACAGCACAGATAGTTTAGGAGAAACCCAAGATGTCTGAAAGAGAGCCAAATCCAAGTTAAAAAAATTTTTTTTTTCCTTCTGTTAATTGTATCCTATTTTTGGCTTAATAAATTTTAAATAGTAACTTTTGGGTTTTTTTTTTTTCTTTGTTTCTTTTGTTTTGTTTTGCTGTTTTCCTTTGAGTAAGAGATTTTTTGGGGGTTTATCATATTAGTAACTTAAATTCTGAAACGTTTCCAAAAAAGCAAGTTAAGAAAGTTTTATCAGAAGATACGTTTTCAGCTTTTGTAATTAAATTGTAAATAAAATTCTGGATGATTCTGTTTTTCAGACAATCATATAGGCTTAGAGCGGTATAATAACTCTAATAATGACATAATAGAAATACATTCAATGACTTTTTTTCCTGAGTAGATAACTGATCAGCAAGGTAGTGTGTCAATGCACAAAACGTGTGTATAAGCTGGAAAGCCATAGGCAAGAAATGCTGGAAAGCCATAGGCAAGAAATGCTGGATTTGAATAGCAGTTCTCTAGATTAGTCTTGAAAATGTCCCATGAGAGCTGGTGTTGTCCCCACTAACACAGACTCTTAGAATTACCCTGGGATTTTACATTTCTCAGAAATGTGCAGTGATGTGAATCAAATTTGTTTCTGGTGATACGAACCTTAAATGGCTTTCTACAACCTGTCTCTTCATATATTACTAAATGTCCCCATTATATTGTACATGTAGTTGGTTTTAATCCTTTCCAGAAATGAAATTGCGGAATTTTTGTGAGCCCTTGCATTATTCTGTTACTGAAACATTACCGATGCATGAAGCAGATGCCAGCAGCAATGGCAGCAGCAGCGGCAGCAGCAGCAGATGCTGTGTGCTGGGAGGCGTGTGAGACTTGTGAGGTCCACAGGGAGTATCTGAGGGGATTTCTGAGTTCCTATCTCCCTTGATTTGTGTGTCTGTAGGGAAAAATTGGCAGCTGAAAGCTCTCACAAGAGAGGCAGGTGACAGATGGGCAGTGTCCCCATTACCAGTTCAAACTGTGGGAAGCTACGTATAACCTGCCCAGATGGATCACCAGCAAACAGGGCAGGCACAGAAAATGGAAGTGGCATGGCAGTCTTTATGTGCAGCTCTTGTGGAAAGGTGTGCAGAAAGAGCTGTGTGCTCTGCTGGTTATTGCGTTGCCATGTGCTCTGACCACCCACTGGTTTAGGCGGCAAACCAAACCAAACTGTGACTGGGCAACTCTATCCAGCAGCCTGATGTCTTCATAGAATAAAGGGCTTGTTAGTCTGTGTTTTTATGTTAAAAGCATGGTGGTAGGGATGACCTATTGGTGTCTGCAGCTGACAGGAACCAGCTACATAGCCAGGTTAGCCTGCATGGGTGGAGGTGTCACCTGGACAGACTTATTGGAGGCTGCTGTTTAGGTGCAGGGCCATAAAAACTGTGTTGTTTCCCACTGGATAGAAGAAGGGGGAAGTATGGTATGGTGAAACTACTCAAGCAGTGGAAGGAGGAGCTGCAGAAGGAAGTAATCAGGTTTCACTATTTAAAGGAGAGAGGACCAGAAACATAATTGTCTGAAACAAGAAGAAATAATAATGACCCATGGCACTGACTCCCAAGGACAACCAAATGATGTCAACAGTGAACAAACAACACCTTAGAGGAGGAAGGGCCATGGTCTTTGGTGACTCATGGGAGCAGGTATCACTTCTCTCTCCTTATATGTATCAACTAGCAGAAGGTATGAAACCTGTACATTTGCCAAGATCAATGGGCAAGATTCACAAGGAGAAACTGTACCTTCAGTTCATAATCAAAACTATGAAGAAAGTGGTGGATGCTGGTGGTGGGTGACTTTTGACAGGAACAGAGACACTCATCTGCAGACCTGATACACATTTAAGGGAAGTTTGCATCTTGCCAGGAGACAGAATCCAGTTTGGTGTAGAGAGACTGCACAACTGGTTAAAAGCACAGACTACTATTCACTACAACTTTTCCGTGTGGGCACAAATGCAAGCAAAACTTATGGCAAATCACCAGGACTTCAGAGCCCTCAAGGCTCAAGTGAAGGGACAGATGTCCAAGTGGTCTTCTGCCTTATCTTGCCAGTCAAGAACCAGGGTACAGTTGACGTATTATGCAGATCAATACCTGGCTTTCTGGCTGATGTTGTTGTCAGGTCTTTGTTTCTTTGAAGAATACAGCCCATTGGATGGAGATGGGATCATCTTATTTAGAAGAGGCATGAAAATCCTCATTAGCAGTTTGGCTGGGTGAATTGTATTTTAAACTAAGAAACTTGAGGTTATGGTCCACAGCTGTGACACCTGTATATCCATAACCTATGAGGTTGTTGAGTGCACCTGCTGGTTGAGTGCACTTCAACAACTACTACCAGAGTACTGAAGAATGCTCACCAACTCTTTTCACAGGCAAAAGCTGTATGTGCAGACAGCTTAAGTGCAGGTATACCAAAACATATAGTCTGGGCAACAGTCAGCAGGAACTGGAGGCCTGTGCCCAGTCTGAGATTTCAGACATCATATGAATCATAGAAACATGGTGGGAAAAGGCACATGATTGGATGTCTATGATGTATGGCTATAAAATCTTTTGGAAAGAGAAGAATGGAAGAGGAGTTGGAGTTGTGCTTTATGTAAAAGACTCTCAATGTGTGTAGAGGTATGGAGGTATGGAGGCCATGAAAGTTCTTGGGATCAAGACTGAAATGACTGTCACCATGGCTGAATCTTTTGTTAGGCATCTGTTACTGACCTCCCAATCTGAGTGATAAGGCCAACAAAACCCTTCTTTGACTGCTCAAAGAAATCTTGGGTCAACAGAACCTTCTCCTCATGACTGATTTCAGTTACCTTGACATTGTTTGGTAAAAGTGCATAGCTCTTCCAGTCACAAGATATTCACCAGATTAATGGAATTCATCTAACTGCTTTCTGATACAGATACTGAAAATGCAGTTTAGGGACAGGGTATTGCTGGATTTACTGCTCAGAAACTGAGCAGATTTAACTTGACAGAATAACTACAAATGGTAACACTGGATACAGCAACCACAATATTGGTGATTTCAAAATCCTATTGAGCACACTGAAAATCTGTACTACAGCAAACACCCTGGGTTTTACAAGAGACAACTTCAATACACAAGACACCAGCCATGAAGGAGTCCATGGGAGGCAACCATGGAGGGCAGAGCAGCTTGTGTGTGCTGAGAGTTATTCAAAAACAGCCTCCTGAAAGCATGAAGGGCAGTTGCAAGGAGGTTGAAGGTTCTCTCTTCACAAGGAACCAGATGGAGAAGACCAGGAGAATTGGGTAGAAGTTGCACTGGAAGAGGTTTCATCTCAATATAAGATAGAAATTTTTTACAATAACATCAATCATTCAGTGGAACACCCTCCCCAAGGGACACAATAAATTCTCCATTGCTGGATGTTGTCAAGATGTGATTGGACAGAGATGATAGATAGATAGATAGATAGATAGATAGATAGATAGATAGATAGATAATGTGATCCAAGCTCCCTTTCCCACATAAAATTGGACTAGATGATTTTTGACATCACTTCCAACCAGGTCTGTTTTGTATTTCTATCTACCTACATCCCATTCCTCTATTTTCAAGGGAAAGAAATGTAGTACTGAACATCTGCTGTTTTCCAGGATATGTTCAAAAATGTATAAAATTTATTATTCCAACATACAGATCACTGTTTTTTTAATATCTTCAAATAACATATCAATTTGCCAGATTAGATCTACTTGTGTATAATAGTTAAGTCTGATTTGGATACTTTCTTGGAATCTGAGCATGTGAGAAAGTGAAAGCAATCCCTGTAAACAAATATAATTTGTTTATTTATTCCTCAAGTAGGGTTGCCTAAGTCTCAAAGTCAGATAAGTAGATGTTTAATAGAATGAATATGGAAGAATCAATACAAGAATCCATATTAATGGAGCCCCTCCTCATTGGTTTGGTGAGTATTTTAGAAGTTAGAAACATCTGTGTTTGTCTCAATGATTAAACTTCTGAAGATTTAATAAAACAGAATTTAACACTTATTTCCATATGTGTTCTTTCATCAGCTGAAATTGTCATGAATAGAAATAACCAGACTTATCCCAGCATATCCAATAATGCTTCCCCCATTTTACAGAGAAAAATTCTTCCTCATTGGGAAATGGAGTAATCTATACTTACATTTTGCATCTACAGCTCACTACTTAGTTAATCTAAATACACCTATTCCTGTCTAGGAAGCAGTACAAATGTTTTTTAGGCATACATTCCTCACTATCTACTAATGACTCTAATATATTTTTCTTCTATTCAAGATATTCTTGCTCAATATGCACCTGTATATTTCTGAATATATATGAACATAACAACTTTTTATACACTGGAACATTTACAACATAATTTGGTAAAAATATATATATGCAACAAATAAATAGTACTAAAAATTTTCACTTGGAAAATAAAATGTTATATGCATATGAATCTGCTGTGGATATTGCTGCAATTAGCATTTTCCTGTAAATGCTGTAACCCAGGGAAGTTAATTGGAAATTATGCATATTCTTCCTTATAAATATTTAAAGAAAGAAAGATTATGGAAAGGTTTCATTGCTTTTGGAAAAATTAATTTTTATATCTATAAACAACGAATGCATATAGCAGTCCTTTCAACTCTTATACTTAGTACTTTTCCAGTGGTTTGCTGGATTTTTGATGACAATCCCTTGCAAGACGTGAGAAATTTTAGATTTCAGGCACATCTATATCAAAACAGCAACATAAGATACTCCACATTCATTTCTTCATAAGCTCAATTATTATTTTTTATGTTCAGACTTAATAATTAAGGTTATGGATCAAAGCACTCAGAATTTTGAAAATTAATTACTTGGAAGCTGAGAAACAGTACCATATATCTTACTTGTGAAGATTATCATGTTGTCTTTAAATACACAGTCCAGCAATCAATGGGAGCCTTTCCCCTTTAGTGTATCCTAACTGCCCTGGCTTAAAAATACATCAGAATTGCTGAATCCAGGAGGATATTGCCTGTTTGCTTCAGGTCAACTTGTTGAACAACCCAGAGTTTATGAATGAATGTGCCAAACACTGCTTCAGTCTGGTTGGAGAAACAAGAAGAAAGAATGATGCTTCAGCTGAAGCAGCTGAGCAATTTTTGGTGACAGTTCTGCTACAGGGCTTCTATGGGATCCTTGACAAATGATTAAAACTGGGCTTTGCAGCATACATCACATGTAGTTTGTTCTGCTCCAGGAGATGATTTGTGGAAGTGTTTACTAAGGAAAACCACAAAGTGGCTAAAAATATAAGTAATCTGAAAAACCAAAGCACAGATCTTCGAAAGACGGAAAGGTATATTAAACCATACTGAGATTTACACAGTTGAGGAGAGACCACTACTAACATTCTGACATCCACATACCTGCAATTTGGATATGCACCTGTCTGTCAGCATTCTGTGCATTTTTAGTTTGGAAGCCAAATGAATTTTTTTCATCCTGAGAACAAAAAATTAAATTTAGGTGCTCAACAGGAGACTTTCATTATTTCGAGCAGTAGGTAAATCAAAGCAGAATAATTTTTGAAGACTTGGTTCATAAATTTGTGGTAGCTAAAAATACCCACCAAATTTTTACTGATATCAGTCCCAGTTGTAGAGAGTTCCATACTTCTATCTTCATTTCCTCAGAGCTCAAATGAGTCCAAATAATGACTAACATCATCAGGATTAAATATGGATTTCCCCTCATCCGATTTACAAATGGAAGTATTGTGCAAAGTTTCATGCCTGGGCACGCTTAAACAGAGGCTTTATATAATTTTAAATCCACTAATGGATTTTTGTCTAAATTGGGTAGAATGTCCTATTCTGTTGCAAAGACAGCAATATGCATCTTTAAAATCTCAGAACAACCAACTTGCTACACCTGAGTAGTAATTTGTGTATTTATTTAAAACACCGAAAGTCAGAAAATACTGGTTCTATGAGGATATCTCAGTCTAATCTAAACAGAAGTAAGATGACTGTCCCTTGAAAGAAGAGTCACTGTATAACCTCACAATATCTCTGAGTTCAATCACCTTCCCATTCCAACCCTATCTCTTCACACAGCTCAATTTCTCATTGCTCTGTGTGGAAGAAACATTGATCTCACATTTCTGTAAGACCAATCCAATTTTGACCAATCCAATTTTAACCTCTCTTTGCATTCAGCTTCAGTTGAAACCAGGGTGTTCAACTGTGCCATAGCTCATGCATGACAAGCCCTCAACTAACTGCATTAGTTCCAGTCATTTGTGATTTGGACATCACTCTTGATCTGTTCTGACATCTCATGCACAGCAGCCAGCAGGGAACTGGGAAGGCCGTTCCAGTGTTATTGCTCAGATTCTAGATAGCAGAGTTTATATTCAATGTTACCTCAACACCGCAGTGGAGTTCATTACACTGCGTTGAAACATGCTATTTCTAAATTCACCAAAGCTGTACATTGCAGTAAATAATAGTGTTCCCTTGAGGAGAAAGAAAAGAAAAAATTAAGCTCTCAGGTGGGTGTATTCCCTTAATAAATGACAAAACTAACTTATCAAATGTAACAATAAGATCAATACTTAATATGGACAATCAGATCTCAAATGAAATAAAAATGAAGAGGAATTTAAAAAATATTACCATGGTGCTATCTCATACTTGTTCAAGTCTTGAAAACAATGTGAAAAGAATGTGTTCTGATCATGTACTACGCCTTAAAAGTAGTTAGGTATCCACTAAATGCTTTATTTTGTTTACGCTCTGACAACCTGCTATATGCCCTCATCTCTCAATGTTGCGCTGCAAAGCAATCATGAGGCTTATCTAATGAATGATAATGGCTTTCTTATTGAAAAAATAGTAAATCTGTATGTCATCAATTACGATAAGGTAACTTAATCCACAATTAATTTAATTAACTTCATCAATTAAGACAGAGTTGGAAATTATATAAGTTGAAAATCTCATGTTGTAAATATACAGTGCAATCCTAATGAACAATTAGTGTGTGATAGAGTTTGATTAGGGTGATTAAAATCAATCTATAGTCACAGCACAAAAGTTTAATTGAGGATGAAGGTAGTTGAAGACAGAATAATCAACACACAGCTACCAAGGTTTGCCAGCTATCTTCGATCTATCTGTACCAGAAAATACGTAATCATCAGTAAATGTGCGGCAGTTCTCATCTGTGAATTTCTTAATTCTAGGAGTGTAGGGCATATTGAAAGCATTGAAGTGAAATCCTAAAGCAGTCCAGGTGTAGCTTGTTGATTCAGTTTACAGAAAATTAAATTGTGAGTGGGAACAAATTATTTCTGCACATGCCTATGCATTTGGCTTACACAGATGCATGTAGAGAAACTGAAAATTAACCTTTTTCAAGTAGACCAGGTAATTGATACAGAACATAAAATGGAAGGTATTTTGCATCCTATATTACATCTCAGTGTTTTCATGTTTCTGTTATTTCTTAACGAGGAAAACACAAGTCATATACCAATTTTTTTCCACATTAAAACCTATCTTCCTTATTGCTAGGTGCATTTAGAAAGGAAAATCAATAATCATGAAATCTGTCATTCAGTGCCATTCAAAACAGTGTATTTGATGGGTTGTAAAGGATAAAGGAACAAAACAATCTTACTACACACAATGGTGTCACAATGGTGACAAAAGAAGTAAACACACAGGCCATAGTTAGTATATAAATATTGTAGTCTCTAACAAATATGCTCAATTTATGTCAATGAAGTTTATTTTGACATCTTAAAACTTGGCCATGAATATAATAAGAACTGTGCAGCCATCTTTCACCTTGAGGTGTGCAGGTATCTCACTTTTCACCTTTCTCGGGATAGAAAGAATTACACCATTTTGGCTCCTGCTCAGCCAAACACTTCAGTCTGTCCTTCTCCTCCAAGAAGATTAAACTGGAAGAGTAAGAGTTAGAGAATTCTACTTTAAAGTTCTTTTTCCCAAGAACTGCTAAAGAGCCAGATCCAAAGTCCATTGATACTTAAAATACTTCCTTCAGTCTCATGGCTCAATGTTTTTTTCACTGGTCTCTACTACTGTTTCAGCTTTCTGCTTGAACCTAGCTGCTTTCCAACAACATAATTTACCCTTTCCTTTCATCCACCCTCTTCGTTTCTTATTTTCTTCTTTCATCATAGCTTATTGCTTCCTGCCATTTGTTGTAGGAATTTATAGTAAAGGCTGGACTCAGGTGCACAGTTAAAGTATTTTAGTTGAAACAGAAAAACTGCAGCTGCCAGCTCCATGTTTGAATAATTTGTGCTCCAGACTTTCCCAAAGCCATGTGGGAGGCAAGGCAGAACTGAAGCTGAATCCCAGTGACAATAACATTTGTATAATGTCCTTACCACAGCCAGCCCTTTAGTACTACATAGTTATACCATGCTTTCCAGGAAGCAAAAGAGTTGGGAAAATGGGAATTAATTCAGTCTTTTTTCCTTTTTTGTTTGAGTAGCTTCTTACATTTTCCCATTTGTTTATCCACCCTTTCCCTCCCCCCACATCAGCTGTGCACAGCTTTTTCTGTTGTGATGCCTGCTTCAAGAAGAAATAACTCTACTGTGGAAAGGCAGAGCTTCAGGGAAAAGTTTGGATTAGGTCTAATAAACACTCATGGATTTTAAAACAACAGAAAGAAAAAATCTTCAAAAACATGTCTTATGCATTGTCTACTATAATAATAATAACAGTAGTAGTAGTAGTTCTAGTAGTAGTAGTAGTAGTAATACCATTGCCACTACCTGAAAGAAAATTTTATTTAGTTGGTTTTTTTTCTTTGTCATTTCACAACTGATATTTTGCATGGTTTTTAATCCTCCTAAGTGGCCCTAGGTGAGGGCAGAGAAACTCCCTTCTTCTTACTCTGCAATAACTTTGTGTTCACAAAACCTAAAACATGGCAGTCCTCAAATTTAGTATTCTGCCTTGTTTTCAAAATAGCTAGATGTACACATGCTTTCTTGTCTTGACCTACATGCTGCTATATTAGTATAATATCAGTATATGAGGCACAAGAACGTCTGCTGAGTCACAACCACACAGACTGGATTGTCACTTGCAATCTAGGTTCACAGATCTGCCTAACCATGAAAAGCATCATTTGAGATTATTACATTTCAATCTGATATACAGTCATCCTGACATATTAATGTATCATAAAATTTGTTTTAACAATTGACAGTGTGACAGCAGAAGTGTTTGTAAAGCAGGTTTTATGCTTTTCCTAGGATTATATCTGTCACAAGACATTACGAAACTATTTTAGTGGTAACTTTAATTTTAAATGACATATGCTAATGATACAATATTTGTGTATGCCATGGCATTTTGATAGATTAAAAGGCCTTGAGATTCCAAGGCTTGAAAGTTTATGCAAAGAACAGCCATTAATTTTCATTTATTTTTCAAAGGTAGAAGTGATCAAATCATATGGTGAAGTCTTTTGCTTACACATCGTACATAAAGACATAAATAAGGAAGAAGAACACAGCTCTGAAGTGCTGCTGTCTTTGGTTTTTTAACTATCCCACAAAAATATCTGAAGTTTAGGGTCCTTTCAGATACTGCGAGTGATTAAAATATGACCTTAAATTCTCAAATTTTTGCTTTACTACCTAAATTTTGAAAATAAAATCTTCCACTTGGTAATCCACCATTAAAGAAGGCACCAGAGTTAAGAGAATTTTTGAGCTCTCTTACTTGCAGTAATAATTTCTGTATTTTCTTTCCAGAAAAAGCAGTAAATCTCAGAAATCAAGGTGTCATTTTAAAAAATTAGAGATTGCTAAAACTTGGATGTCATGTTAGCTGCTGTTAAAGATTAGTTATTTGATATTTAGGGATTTAATGATAAAAAGAAAATACTCTTCCTGTATTGATCTAAGAACACAAGCTTTCTCTTATTTTATGCTACATTTTTCTCCCAGGTCAACCTGTCTAAATCATCCCTATCAACATACAACAATTTACCAGAATTTACATGTTCAGAAAGATGGAGTATTATTTGTAGTGTAACCCTTGGTTTGATGGCTAAATAAAACCTATATCAATGTTTATATTTATTTTGGTGACAGCATGCAATTCCTCAATGACTAAATACTTTTAATACACTCTTTCTAATAGCAAGCTTTCAAAATACTTTCTAATTAATTTAGTTCTCATGCTTCACTTTTTAAAAATTATTGTGTTTGTATTATTATTTGAGTTCTAATATTCCTCTAAAAGGCATCTTAACAAAAATCCTAAATAAAAAGGAATAAAGGGCAATGCATTTATTAACAGGAACAGTTGTACTCCGTGTACATAAGATGTTTAAAGTAGATCAATGTTTGCTTTTGTCTTTCAACAGATAGTGTTTTGAGTTCACAATTTGCTGGTACATTCCAGCATTCCAATACTTAGAGGGCTGTTGCAAAGAGAATGGAGACTCTCTTTAGAAGGAGTCACATGAAGAAAACAAGGGGAAATGGGTTCATGTTGCACTGGAAGAGGTTTTATCTCAACATATGAAAGAACTTTTTGCATTAAGAGCAATTATTCACTGGAATACTGTCCCCAAAGGATGTCATAAAATCCCCATTACTGGAGATTCTCAAAATGAAACATGTCAGAATGCTAGATAAATCTCATCTAGGATTCCTTGCCCATGAAAGGCTAGACCAGATGATCTTTCAAGCTCCATTCCAACCTGGACTATTCTACTATTCTATGAGATGACTCTATGACTTATTATTTAAATGAAGCAAAGTTTCGCAGTTCCAGACCTCAAATATAGGTGAGGATGCATGCAACCAAAACCATCTGTTTCCTGATAACTGAATACAAGTTTTGTACAGAATGTATATATCCTGCTCTACTGTTACTCTTTGTTGGATCTTTCACTTTCCCCATTCATCTTTATGCCTGTACCTAATTCTGCATACTGAACCTGTAAGATCTACTTTTGTTCCTCCATACCCAGTGTAGTTTTATTTATAAGAATATTCTTCAGAAATATGATGTAACTCAAAATCATTATGATAATACTTTCTGAAAATATTCTCTGTGACAATTTTCAGAGAAGGAAACAGCTGAGCACATTCCTCCTCTTAAAAGTATTTCTTTCTCCAAGCTTTTCAAGAAGAGTAGCATTTTCTTATGTTTTAAAGTGGCCTTTTGTCAAGTTCTATTCACAGCCTTTCTATTAACCTTTGTGGTCAGATGCTCATAATGTGAATTAACCATCATTGTTATGGACATTCTAATGCTTCAGTATATATTCATCCATCTCCTTGCATCAGCAAATGTGTGATTATGCTGTCAGTTTAGCTACATTTTTTTGGCAGAATGCCAGAAATTATCTGTGTTTTTATAGGGAAGAAAATCACAATGAACCCTCAAGCCGAATAGGACTGTTTTCCACTTTGACCCCTTCCTCCTGTTTGTGGGTAGGTTTTGTACCTGGGCACAATGTAGCATGTCACCACATCAGAATAACCACAGTTGTACCCAGCACAGAAGCAAGCGGTAGGTCAAAGCTATACAGAAGTAGCCACTTTAGGCCACTTCATGCGAAACATGAGAGAAAGTTTCTGTATAAAGCTGCTTTGATCAACTTTGGTTGTGACAAAAAGATAAAAGAAAGATGGTTGTGGAAGGTCATTTTTGCTGCTCAGTTCGATCTACCTCCATTATCCAAGAAGAGAAAAATCAAATGAAATCTGTTGCCATTAATCATAGCTTCCAGTAAACAGTAAATATTGTGCCATGATCAGACTAAAATAAGGATTTATAAGTCTGTCTGCCCTTTTCATTCTTTAATTTTCATTCTTGCAAATCAAGACAGCAAAGTCTGAAATATTTTTTCAAAGATCTTGATCTTTTATTTAAAAAAAAAAAATTGAAACAGCATTAAAACCAGAGTGTTAAAAGAAATCTTAAAGAACAGCATTCAGTCTCTAGGAAAAAAATAGCATTTCAGTGCACAAGTGCAAGTATGGAAGATGTGCTTTAGAAAAGGACAAAGTGTTGTCATAAGTCAGGAAAAAGGGATTGTGAAGGATTTTTTTTATGCACTTACTGGTCATAGCCATCCAAAAATATGATCATTTAAAAAATCAGCTTTAAATTCTGCCCATCTCACACCCCTTCTCCAAACTGAGTAACTCACAATAAAATAAGACTTTCACAGGGAGTCTGGTTTACATCTAGCTGAATTTACAGATTTGACAAAAGAAATATAAATGAAATAATACAGGGGGAAAAAATATGATTTTTCCCTTTTTTGGTTCAAGTACTGTGGGGAAACAGTGATTCCCTACTACAGATTTTCACTCTGGGGCACACACATGTGAATCCAATCTGCTGGATTCTCCTCTTTCTATCGTATTCACACTTTTTCTGCAGACTCTAAATATTGCTTATAAACGAGGAGCAGCACTGAGTTTGAGTATTCAGTAAGCAAGGCACTTGCTCATATCTTCGGTACTAATTATAGATGGTAAGGACAAATCGTGAGGAATGCTTACCTTAAGTTGCTTAAGCAAATTTAAGTGTTAATGTAGACTCTTCTTAAACCCACCTGGTTCACATCAGAAAGAGTTTGGAGGAGAAAGGAGAGGGAAGAAAGGGGAGAGTGGTACTCAGTAATGGCAGCTAGCATTCCCTAAATGGGCCCAAGTTGTTGGCAAATACAAACGTTCCCGTTCCCAATTCTACCCCTACTCTCTTACATGATAAGACTTCAGACACCCTTTGGAAGAAGTCTGCACTACCAACACATTACAAGAGACATTGCATTGTAGAATAGGTTATACTTCAAACAGACCTGCTACATTGCCATTTCAGAGTGCTGTTGAACCCTGCATACTCTGAGTAAGTCATGCTATAATTGAGGGTAGAGGAATAATACATAAACAGAGGAAAAAAGGAAATGAATAATTGGTAGCTAGAATTCATTCAATAAATATGTTCCTTTAAAGGTCCTTATGTCAGAAGATTGAAATCTCACGTAATGTGGGTGATAACTACTATCTCCATGTCAGTGTAAGGCTTTTACCCTCCTGCTTTATTTGCCATACTGAAACTGGTCTGCAACTGGTTTGAAGGCATGTCCCACACAATAGGTATGAAAATAAGAGTCATGATCAGCTATGAATGGTCTGTTCTTGGGAAGAAGGATTAATTTTCCTGTAATAAGTGTCAGAACCTCAATGACTTCCAGGGAATGTAACAGTTCTAACATCCTGCTCTATAAGCAGCAGAGGCTCCCTTTTTCTCATCCTTTCTCTCTTCTTACAAGAAACTGAACATATGTCTAGCTAGCATCTCACTCAGTTTGGATTGTAATGAACAAATTAGTAGCAGAGCCTTAATTTTAGTGCATGCACATTTTAATTTTCTGTTACAAATCTTGACTAATAGATCATCCAACTCCTAAGTTCTAGGAATGTGCTAATGAATATCATTGCAAACTAATGTGAACTAAAGAGAAAGACAAAAGAATCAAGTCTCTGAAATGAAATAGAAATAAGCTGTTTTTTCCTGAATAATGTATTTGCACAAGCTGCAGTCTGACTACATGTGTAAATTATTAAAATCTAATAAGCAATCATAGGACACTTTGATTTTCGATATAAAAACTTACACTGAATACAGACTAAATTAGAGTTGCAGCATAAATTATTTCTGTGAAATAAGCAGCACCTACATAGAAATCCTCCTTTTGTCAAACTGTGCAAGATGCAGCTGCATGCATTTCTGCATGCAGCTATCAGTTAACATAAAGTGATGCAATTTTTAGGATGACTGCAAACTTCTGTAAAACTACCACTTTTTAGCCAGGGTCTGGGACTTGGCTTGTCTTGGATACAACACGTATTATGCTCCTTAAACAGATCATCCCTCAGCTTTATAAGAATAGATCTTGTTCATAACATCTAGCTGTTAAAGTGCTCCCTTTACCAGTGTTTTGGATGTACAGACCAATGGTTCTATGTATCCATTTGCTAAAAGCATGAGTATGATTCCACCACTAATAACCTCTGAGTTCCATATGGTTCTTATAAAAATAAAGTTGTCACGTGTTTACTACAACAGTTGTAAAAAGTTTTAATTTTTGTTTTATTTTAATCCTAAGCGTATCAAGTCTGATAGCAAGCCAGTGAATGAGGTGATTTCCAGAGAATGAAAGTTAATAAGATGATTTCATGTGAGATGATTTCCAGACCACTAGACTGCCCATAAATTAATTCTGGTTCTATGTGTGCTGAGATTAAATTGAAAATTCTGAACTATTAAACCTGTCCATATCACTGAAGATGGTAGATAAGGAGTGCAGGTTCATGTCTTATTTGCAAGTCAGCAAACACACGAGGTGAGGAGTGTCTGACCTCATTATCATCTGGCAGGTCCATTTCTTTCCTTTCTAACAGCAGTAATGAAAGAAAAAAAAAAGAGGGACATTCATCTCTTGACAGAGAATCATCTGGTTATCCACTAAAATATGCCATGTTTTAAAACCTAGTTTCTGCCCTTGCCAAGAACCTTCACACTGTCATAGAAATTAACATGAAAGCTACAGCTCTCACTGAGTCATCAAATCTTTTTCATTTGTTCTCTAGTCTCTAGAGCCTCTCTATCTCTTTCTACAACCTTCTGCCAAGTGATTTTACATCAGAAGAAAACATAAAATTGTACTGTGGAAGTGAAACGTTGTATTGCAGGCTGTCATTGCTTCAAGGTAGACTGAGACTTTATTGTAGTGAGTTCACATGGCAGGACTGGGTTTTCTATTTCTGCTTTCTTCAATGTTGTTGACCAGTAATTCATAACATTTTGCTCTTCTTTGTGTTATGTTTTCTGTTTGTTTGGTTTTGCTTTTTTTTCCTTTTTTTTTGGTTGTTTTTTTCCCCCCCCCCGATTCCTTGTCTGGGCTACTTGTTCCCTGCATTTTTTTGCCAGATAATTTCTGCTCACTTGTAACTTGTGAATAATTGAAAAAAGGTTTTCTCCAAACATTTTAAGTGTTATTTTACAGCAGAGACTTCCTATTACTCAACAGTTTTGTTCACAAGGGGCATTCCTGTGTGAGGAAGTTACTTTTGAGTGCTTGGAAACCTACAAAATAATATAATATACATAACACATTTAAAATATAAATAAATATTTTAAAATATAATATTTAACATATATAAACATATAATGTTTTAAATCACATAGTTATATAATAATAATAATGTAATATTTTATATTTCTTTCAATGTATATCTATATTTCGTTGTACTCTGCTAAGTTTGGGACAATCTGAAGCACTTGAAATATGAGTTAATGACAGTGACCAAAGTCATATGTCACTCTAAAAAAACATAAGTCGGAACATAAAGTAAATTCTATGAATTAGAAAATTTAGTTAATCAGCAAATAGAAATGGGTCATAGTTTTTTGCAGTTTCCAAGTAATTTGAAAAGCAGTCTACAGTGATAACTATGCCAATGGTCCTAATGAAAGTACCTCCAGTGTGAATAAATAATTCCTCATTAATTTCATATGGCAATTATGCTACAGCCTGACCTGAAACCACTGATGAACACTGGCACTATTTACAGTAACCTACATCTTTTATCTTACCATAAAGATAAGAGAAGACAGTTAAATTGAATTAGTGCCATCCACAACTTCTGAGCAAGTCACAAGTCATAAAAGCAAACTAAATTGTTACTGTGGTTCCATCTCTGTGGTTACAAAGCTATCCAACTAGTTCTTGCAGAAAATAAGTCTCTTCAGGTCTTCCCATCATAAATGTATAATCAAGAAACCTTTGTGAATATTTCTGCAAACTTCTGCATTGCATCGAATGTAGGCCCCCAGATGGACAAACTGGGGCTTTAGGTGCCTAAAGCTTAGCAATGAGGTCTTTTACCATCAAAGAAATTACTGAGGAGAGCAACTGGGACTGTGGCATCTGTTTCAACAGTGCTCCCATCTGGTCAGCTGCAGACCAGTGTTCCTATCAGGTTTCCGAGTTTGGTAAGTCACTCCACCTACTACTAAGCAGATTTACAGCTGCTGAAAATGGCAACTCAGATGATAAAAACCAGCCATCTGGAACAATCAGATGCCTTCCTTTTTTGTTATTTTACACTGAAAAAACCCAAGAAACAACACAACAACAACAAAGTACAATGGATTAATGGATTATACTGCACATTTGAAATCCTATGCATGCATTTGGGTTCAGAAACCTCCATGTTGCAATTTATCTTCAGAAACCTTTTTAACAATCTGTCTTACTGTTTTGAGAAATATAATCTGTTCTGAGATTTGACACTAGGGAGTAATCTAGTCCTGCAAAGACTTGTGGGCAGTTAAACATATGATGCTGAGTGGGAACATACAGTTCCACTGGATTGTGGAAATCAGCAATTCATGCACACTGAAGACCTTACTACTGGTGAGTGACATGAGGATTGGATTGAACTAGTATTTTGCATTAAGTACTTCGAAAATACTTCCCAGCAAGTATTACACATACACATATATGCATGTATACACATGATTATACACGCTCACAAAATGGTAACATTCAGTCTGGGGTGTGTTTAAAGGCAGGATTTTCATAATTGTCTGGATGTAATAAAATGGTTCTCTGTTCTCTGTGCGTCTCAGGAGGAAACCAACTGAGTATTTTTAATTAATGTGGAAAATTTTTGTGATGGTCAGACCTGTCTGTTTTAACATCAGGAAAATTAGTAAACACTGAGATTTTTCTCCTTTTCTAAGGATGTTTTAAAGAAATTTTTAACAGAAAAGTAGTTATTAAAGATATTTTTGAAAGACATCAAGACATCTTAATAAAAGTAAATAGTTTTTTTCTCTTTGTCTATCTGAGACTGTTAGAAAAAGCACATCAGCTCTGAGAACAACATAAGGAATATTTCTTTAAATAAAGAAAAATTTGGCTGAATTTATGAACTGATCTTTTGGCCAGGCTCATGAAATACCAAAACAGCTAATGATTGGTAACTGCACTTATCATTAATAAAATTGTTCATTGTTTCCTGCTCCTAAGAGAAACAGAGTGATAGCATTAAACCTATTATTTTCTTTGATTAATGTTGTCTGCTTTCTCCCTTTGCACAGAAATATGCTTCTGAAAAATCAGGAGGAATTGTTTACATGCTATATGAAATACTAGACTATAAATTTGGGTTGTTATATGTTAGGCAAAAATCCCTCAATTTTTTACATCTCTTGCTGCATCTATTTTCAAAATATTTTGAGTTCTAAGGATGGATTAAATGGATTAGGGAAATTATGGCCTAAATTTATATACAAAAGAAAGAGGGACAATATAGTTATCAAGTATGGATTCCTTTAGTCTAGGATAAAGGTCTGTAGTTTTGAAACTTCCGACACACATTTTTAAGAAATATGCTAAAAAATTTTGGTAGGTTGCAATATTCCATAAGTATTTTTTTGTCTAGCTCTTTGCTTGTTCTTTTTAAAACTCCTTAAATGGTCTTTTGTTAGTGTCAGTAAAGTAAGACATCAGCCACTTTGCTCAGTGTGGATGAGCATGGTGGAAAGGATGGTCTCTTTACCTCTTTTTACATGTGTTTTCAGTTGTTCTCTAGGTGTCAAAATAGCTCTTCCTCACAAGGGATCTCACATACTAGAGATTAGGAAGAAAAAATCTTCCGTGATATTAATGGATGATGTGTGCTTTATTCAAATCAGCTTTAACATACACCAGAGTGAGCCATTTTGAACACATGGTAAAAAAAGAAGGGAAGAACCCACTGAAGGTTAAAATGACTGTCAAACACACATGAATTGGGAAACAGAGGTCAACAATTTAGTGAAAAAGGAAACTGATTTTGGAAAAAGGAAGTTGTTTCTGTCTTACAATTAGGGCAGCAAAGAGGAGGAGTTGAAAGCCACTGTACTGCTGGAAAGTTATGACCTTGTTGTCATTCCTGAAACTCGGTGGGATGGATCCCATGACTGGAGCATGACTAACAATGGTTACAGGCTGTTCAGAAGGGACATGGGAGGAAGGAGAGGCAGAGGGATTGCCCTTGACATCAAGAGCTGGATTGAGTGTGGAGAGCCTCTGAAGAACAGCCATGAGCAAGTCGAAAGCTGGTAGGTAACGAAGCGAGACTGAGAACAAAGGGACCTTTTGGGTGGAGTCTGTGACAGGCCCCCAGTCAAGAAGAGCCTTCTGACAAAGCCTTCTTGCTCCAGCTGCAGGAGGCATTGTGCTCGCAGGCTCTTGTGCTGCTGGGGGACTTCAACCACCCCTGCACATGCCAGAAAAGGAGCTGCCGGCAATCCTTGAGATTCCTGGAATACATGGAGGATAAATTCCTGATCCAGGTAATAGACAGCCCTACAGTAGGGGAGGCGTCACCAGATCTCTTGGTCACCAACACAAGAGGGCTAAAGGGGGATGTCAAGATTGGAGGCAGCCTGGGAGGCAGTGATCAGGCCCTGGTGGAGTTCACAGTCCTGAGGAATATGGGTCAGGAAAGGAGTCAAGAGAGGCCCCTGAACTTTAGGAAAGTGGACTTTCAGCTTTTCAGAGAGGCTGTGGTTAGAGGCAAAGGAAAGGAACAGAGCTGGTAGATCGATGAGAAAGCCTTCCTTTGGAAAAAAGCTATCAATTCTCCAGGGCAAGAAATCAGGCAAGACCATAGCTGGGAGAAGGGCATGGCTGAGACCTGCTGATAGAACTAGAGAAAGAAGCCAGTGCACAGACAAGGGAGGCAAGAACAGGTGACTGGGGAAGAATATAGAGATGAAGTCTGGTTGTGTAGGGATGGGGTGAAGAAGGCCAAGGTGAAGCTGGAACTGAACCTAGAAAGGGACACAAAGAATAACATTTATGGCTTCTACAGAAGTTAACCAGAAAAGGAAGGTCAAAGAAGGTGTGTCTCCAATGAACAAAGCTTGAACAGTGGGCCCATGGGAATATCATAAGGTTTTACAAGACCAAGTTCAAGGTGCTGCACCTGGGTTGGGGCAACCCCCAGTATCAACACAGGCTGGGGGATTAACTAAGAGAGCAGCCCTGTCATGAGGAACTTAGGGGTGCTGGGGGATGAGAGGCTGGACATGACCCAGCCATGGGCACTCACAGCCCAGAGAGCCAAACGTGCCCTGGGCTGCATCCAAGGCAGTGTGGGCAGCAGGAGAGGGAGGGGATTCTGCCCCTCTGCTCTGCCCTGGTGAGACCCCACCTGGAACACTGCATCCAGCTCTGGGGTCCCCAGAACAGGAAGGACATGGACCTGTTGGAGAAAATCTGGAGGAGGGACACCAAGATGATTAGGGAGAGGGAGGATGTCTCTTAAGAGGAAAGGCTGAGAGGGTTGAGTTTGTTCAGCCTGGAAAAGAGATGTCCTAGAGGTGACCCTCTGGCCTTCCAGTAGACAAATGAAAACCTACAAGACAGATGGAGAGGGACTTTGTTACAAGAGCATGTACTGGCAAGACAAGGGTAAATGGCTTCAAACTAAAAGAAAATAGATTTGATGTTACGAAGACTTTCTTTACTGTGAGGGTGGTGAGATACTGGAACTGGCTGCCCAGAGAAGCTGTGTAGGCTCCATTCCTGGAAGTGTACAAGCCCAGGCTGGATGGGGCTCTGAGCAACCTGGTCTAGTTGAAGGTGTCTCTGCCCATGTCAGGGGATTAGAACCAGATGATCTTTAAGGTCCTTTTCAGCCCAAACCATTCTATGGTTCTATGAGACTGCTAACGACTCGCCATTGAAGATGTCTCAGGATGAAGCATACCGGAAAGCATGGCTGTACAGTTTAAATTGATGAGATTATTAGATTAATACAGCAATATTTGGCTATATAATGTCCCTGCTGTTAATGTCACAAGTGCTATAATACATCTGAGCAAACAGACCTGAGAGCCTCTAAGAGCCACTGGGGGCCTTTGACCTGGAAAAAGCCAGAGAGGTTGGATAGGACTCCACAACTAGTGGAGACATTGGTGTTTTTTTTCTCATTATCTAGTTTAAAAAGCTGTACAAAGGGAAAAGAGTAGTCCCTTGAAAGGAGGCACAGATGGGGAACTACAGGCCTGTCAGTCTGACTTCAGTGCCAGGGACGGTTGTGGAACAGGACATCTTGCATGCCATCATGGCACGTACAGGATAACCAAGGGCATAGGCCCAGTCATCATGGGTTTAGGAAAGGCAGACCCTGCTTGATGAAGCTGATCTTCTTTTCTGAGCAGGTGACTTGCCTTGTGGATGAGGAAAGGATACTGAGGGAGCTGGGCAGAGAAGGAGGCTCAAGAGTGACCTTACTGCTCTCAGCAACCACCTGAAAGGAGGTTCTCCCAGGCAACTGGTGACAGAACAAGAGGACATGGCCTCAAGCTGCACCAGGGGAGTTTCAGGTTGCACAACAGAAAGAATTGCTTCACAGAAAGAATGGTCAAGCATTGAAATGGGCTGCCAAGGGAAGTGGTGGAGTCACCATCCCTGGAAGTGTTCAAGAAATGACTGGACATGGCACTTAATGCTATGGTCTAGTTGTCATGATGGTGATTGGTCAAAGGGTGGACTTGATGATCTTAGAGATGTTTTCCAACCTTAATGATTCTATGATTCTATGTAAACCTTCAACAGCATGTAGAGGGTTGTTCCTGAGAAGGAGTTGCTAGGGCCACAAGCCAGGGACTGGATTGGTGGGAGCAAGCATCCCGCTCCTCTGAGGTTACGGTTTGTTTGGGTACATCCTGTGGGTGCTTTTCAGGATAGAAATTTCTGTCTACATGCTCTTCCCACTCAAGGGGTAAAAAAAAAGTCATGTATATTACTGCTTGCTCTGGTTGTGGCCTTGTGGCTCTGCACCACCTAATTCCATTCTCTCAAAAGTTAAGGATAGGAGAGTGGAAAAGAAAACCAAAACCAGGAGAAGGATGACCCCGAACTATGTCAAGAAGCAGTACAAAGTCCTGAAAAAGAAGCAGGAGCCCAAATTTCTCTTCACGTAAGACCTGATCACTCTCTCTTAATTGCAATGTTCTTAATGTGTAGTGTTTGTCAGTATATTTAGCACATCTTGTAATATTTGGTAGTAAAGGCACACACAGTAACAAAGGGTGATGTCTTACTTTGTTTTGCGTTAAACATAAGCATCCATTTGCCATCAGCATGAGGCTTCCTCGCTCGCCACCTTCACAAGATGGTGGCAGCTCCATGATGCTAGCTGACCTCACACATGGCCTCACATCATATGCTGGAACCCAGCACCCATGCACAAGTGAAGGGCAACCAGTGGTCTTATTTCTGCTGAAGCAGACAGCACATTGTTCTAACTAAATGAACTAATTACCATAAATAAATCACATTGCATTCTTATTGGAAAGCCTATCAGACAGTACTATTGTGGCCTTTCTGTTTGGGCCTGAGAACCTTATCTTCATAGACCATGTTTCTGAAGTACAATGTAATTTTTGGGTGGAAAGAAACTCATTCCAGGGTTTGAATGAGAATTTGATTCATAGGAATAATACTAATATTGTGTTACTCTTGAATATGAAAAATGATTTTATTATTTCATGACTCACGGTACAGAGAGTAAAAAATCTCCATGACTCTGCTTCAATATAAAATATTTGAAAATAAACTATATACCTCCTGAAAGACTCCTGCCTGCAAATCTTCTGTCATTAGACTAGGATGCAAATATTCCTGTGCTGGCAGGAGTCTTAAAATTAGAGTGCTATTTCAGAGAAAAGCATGAACATTATTGTTCATTAAGGATCCACACATTAATCAGTAAAACATTGCCCTATGTTGTAAAAATAATGCATGTCAGGGTTCACAAAATGTTTAGTCTTATTACTATTTTAATATTATATTTACGATAATAATTTTTTCCTGGGATATTTTCTGTGTAGATAATAAAAAAATAATTATGATCTATACATTATCCATAAAAAGCACAAAATGCTGTTTCAAGAGGTTCACTTTCTCCTTACTACTGATATGTTGGCTAAATGTTCTGCCTGTGCCAAGGGGCACATTAAGAAGTAGAGAGCAGTATAACATAATGCTACAAATTTAGCTCATTGCTTTCTGATTATGGTATGCGTTACATTTAATTTTTTTAGAAATAATGGGATTAGTATTAATTCACACAGAACTGTCCTGTTCTCTAGGATTTATTTCCTAGTTATCTATAGACTGCAGCCTTTTACCAAACAATATCCTTTATGTGATAGAAGTAGTGCGGTAAAGGGAATTGTCTTTATCATAAAATATGCAGTGCCTTCCAATTAAACAACTTGCAATTTATAGAAGCCAGATGCTCAGTCCTATAAATCAGCCTAACTTTACTTAAAATAGGGATACAGTAGCTTGTTTTCACTCAGGAATTTGCTAGCCACATATCTAAATAACCCGTAAGGTCTTGATTACAGAAATATTACCATTTAAATGATACTAGCAGAATTAATTTAAGATTTTCGTTCTCCATATTCAAACCAAAATAAGGGTAGACAGGGTCACTAGAGCATTTCTATTGCATATCTGAAGCTTATAAAATCTTTACCAAAGCAATCATGCTGGAAATATCTTAGTAGAAATATGTTCAGTCCTGGTATTCCTCTAAACCTTTGCAATCTTGAAGGTGATTAATAGGCAGCTGGGTCATAAATAACCCTGTTTACCTACTATGTGCATAATAATCTTGTTCATGCAATTATTGGGCATACACCTGATACAAAGCAATTTCAATGGGTTGTCCTTATGGTGAAGAATTGATGTACCTGTTGGCAGAGTAAATCCAAGGACAAAGAAAACTTACGTTGTGTATTTGGACGAAATATTCAGGATGCTGAAGAAAGATAAGGCCAAGAACAACGAAAAGCCTCATTTTTTTTTCTGTCTTTAGAGAAATAATGAGGTTAGCCCTGCTTTTTATGCTTCCTTTAAGTCCTGGTGACAAAGAACAGATAAAATGCCAGGGTGCACAATGGTGCCTTCACTGCAGTCGTTGCTCTGGTCCTTAGAAATATTAAGGCTACTGAGAGCATATGGAAAATCTGAAGCAAGGAAGACTAACTGTTGGTGGAAGAGGATCAGGTTGGAGGGCATTTAAAAAAACTGGAGCTACACAAGTCAGTAGGCTCTGTTGGGATGCACCCACAAGTGCTGAGGAATCTGTCCCATGTGATTGTGAGGCTCCTCTCAATTATAGTTGAAAGGCAATGGTAGCTAAGGGAGGTCTCTAAGGACTGGAAGAGAACAAGTCTCGCTGCTGTCTTCAAGTTGGGCAACAAGGAGACTCTAAACAGCTATAGTCCAATAAGCCTCACTTTAGTTATGGGGCGCTGGTGGAGCAACTTATTCTAGAAAAAGCTTTTCCAAATATATTTAAAAATTAGATGGTGATTTAGAGTACTCAGCATGGACTTCTAAAGGAGAATTCATGCTTGACCAAACTGATAACCTTTACAATGACATGATCAACTTAGAGGATGACAGGAGAGCAACAGATGCTCTTTATCTTCACTTTAGAAAGGCGTTTGACTGTGTTCCACAAGATCCCCATAAACAAAGTATATCTTAGATAAAGAACAGTGAGGTAGATGGAAAACTTTGAGTTGCCAGGCTCGAAGGACTGTGATGAAGAGCACAAAGTCCAGCTGAAGACCAGCCAGTAGTGGTATGTCTCAGGAGCACATATTGCAATCAATACTTTTAAATTAATGACCTAGATGGAAAGGCTAGAGAGCATCCTGAGAAACTGGAAGATGTTTGATTTGGTAGTCTCCAGAGGTACCTTCCAAACTCAGTTATTCCATGATTGTACCCAAAAGATATATTGTTATAGGAAAAAGCTCTCTAAAGAAAATAAAATAAAAATCTAACACACACCGCTGTCACATAAAAAAATTAGGTCTAAAAGGTCTTGAATAGCTACGAATCAGAATTGAAAAAGAAACATTTATGTCAACATGAGAAAAATTCCAGATTATCTCTTTCATGAAAGAATTAGAATAATAATTACATGGCTACAAATATATACTTCATATGGATGTTATCTGTTAAGCCAATAGCACGATTACTGGCAGAAGCCTAGGACACTAATAAAACCACAGAAATTCTTTTCACTTGAATACTTGTTGTAACATTATAGCAGTTCCACTTCTTAAGTACTGTGGCTTGCAAATCTTATTTTCCTCACAGATTTTATTTTTCCATCTACGCATTCATTAGTGTTCAAAAGAGCAAGTAGTACTAATTCTGATGTTTTGTCTGGAGCAAGTGTAAAACATGTCTTAGGAAACTCCTCATTCTATTACCTTACTGTTTGGTCAGACCATTACTGTTGCTTGAATACGCAAATCATATCTGATTATAGACAAGTCAATCAATTGGTATTCACATTTCCTATGCAGTTACTCCTATATCAACCCCTTCACTTTAAACAGTGACAAACCACACCTGAAAAGGAGTTTGTCTCTTCATATGTACAGACTCAAGAGGGTGAGGAAGAGAAGTTATGGTGCAAAATCATTTGAGATAAAGACAAAAACCTATTATTTCAGAACAAGAAAGGGCTTGATATTTTAGAATCTTACTACTAATTTTTAAATCTGAAAACAAATATTCTTATCAGATTTTCCTTTTACAGTGTAAGATCTCACCAGAAACTCCTGCATTTTCATGCATATTAGTCCATCTTTAAATTGTATTATAAGTTAGCAAATGGATGACTGGTTTGGAGGTCAGCAAGTAATCAGATTTACAATGTTAATTAAAAACCTAACAGGTTGCCATGAAAACAATCTTGTATGATTATCAACCAGAGGCTTGTGAAAGATGTACATGGCCGCATCTGGTATTTTCTTTTAATATGCTCTGAATTGTAGAACCTGTTTTACATAGCAATATTAGATGGAAGGAGTTTAATTAAATCTAATGATCTGCCCAAAAGTCAATGTGTGTGGAAATGGAATTAACGAAATTCCTAGGCCATTTTCTCTGATTATAATTGATTAATAGAAGTGAATATTAGAAATAACTCATCTGAGAACAAGAATATTATGTACAGAAAACTTTTACCTCTGTCTGGCATTGATTAATTTCTCACTTGACTCATAACTGCTAACAAAATAAAAAAATCTGTAAATTACAAGACAAGTTGTGATGTGCCATTTTTGTTTTGTTTGTAGCTATAATGTTTGTTTCCCATAACAAGGCAGTATTTTAAAGCATAGAGTCTTTTCTTGTCATCTAAGCAGTAACTCTAGCAAACATGATATGGGTCTTCATACTCTCTTATTATTTACAGACCTGTAAGGGTATATATATCTATATATATCTGCTTTATAAGTGAGAAAATGAGATTTTTTTTTTGTCTTCCTCCTTATTCTTACATCAGTCAAACCCTACCACAGTTATCCTGTATAGAGGAAGTAACTATTCCAGTATAAAGTGTAAGGATGTAATGATGGCTTAGATGTTTTCACTCTGGAGTGCTCCTGAAGCTGATAGGAACACATTTTGCTTCCACAGTGGTATTTCTGCTCTTCCACTGTCCACACTTTTTCCCAGAACATCTCATATTTTGGGAGACCCCTAGACAAAATCACATTATACAAAAGCCACTCAGCAGCACCCCAGTATGAAAATTAAATTTTACATGCTTCTAAGTAGGATGTTATCTTTGTCCATGCTTATTCTTTATCAAGAAAGAGGAAAAAAAAGTGTCTCAGGGATGTTAAATGATTACTGAGACCTCAGAGTATACCACAGGTCTAATTTGGATATGGTGGGAAAACAAATGAACTCTTACAAAAAGGCAGTTGTCCCTAAAGCAGTACTATGCTTTCCTTTACTCCATATACCTAACACCTCACTTGCTTTTTTTTCCCCCTTGTTCTTTTCTTTTTCTTGTTGATTTCAGTTCGCAACATATAATGATGTCCTAGATTTTTCCTTTTAGCTCCTTATGTTAGTTTGAAATCTGCCAGTGTAAAGCAGGTAACAAATCTTTTAGGGTATGATTTACCGTCTGTGCATTTTTCCTGTTTTCTTAAACAGATCCAGTTTGACTGATGCTTCCTCAACTGTGATTCTGATCATTTTTGAAAGATGTCCAAGAGAAATTTAGAAACCTTCTACACTCAAATTTGTTCTTTTCAAAAGCACAAGTGAGAGAAGCTTTTCTGCATAATTCTGTTGTCTTTGAGATTGTGTTCACTGCATACAAGCAAAGTCTGGTGCTCCTAGAAAAACAGAAAGTCTATAAACCAGTTTTTTGATATTGTTACCAGTTAGAACCAGCACGCTATTTTGAGACAATACAGTTACTGTACTCCCACAGTCACTGGAGATGAAAGTTTTGACTTTGTATTTGCAGCATTATTCCTAAGAAAGAGAGCAGGAGTGAACACTTGAAAATTTTGACATGTTAAATATAAACCTTATAAAATGAGTGTTAAGATCTGATTAGTGAGAAATGCCTCTGATGGAATTAAGATGCAAATGAGATCATATGCCGAAGTCCGAAGTACAGATTTTATTTAACAATGAATGTGCTGTGGAGAAATAGAAAGAAATAGAAAAGAGAGAGAGAGAGTGAGAGGGAGATCAAGAAAATAGTCACCACCCATGGATTCAGCTATGTCCTATTGGTCTTTCTTCACCATGGGGTTCTCAGTGGTGAGGGTCTAAAGGTTGTTCAAAATTCTTCACTATTTATACATCTTAGTGAACAAAGGAATTAATGCTCATTGGCTACACAGTTTTCTTATTCTGTTGGTTAAATGACTCCCTTGTTTCTTATGCTAATTCTTTCTATGCTCAGTCTTCTTTTGAGTTGGTGCCTTTCTTGGGTTGGTGGGCCATGAGTAAGTTGTCTCAATCTCCACCTGCTGGAATTTCCCAGTCAGAGCCCTAAGCAGTCCCCTATCTTTCTGCAGTTAACAGATTTTTCAAGATACCACAAAGGCTTAAAATGGGTAGGACTCATTCTTTGTGAAGGATGCCTTGCTGTAGTGGCATAATTTATGATCTAAAGTGGTAACCACTTCTTAAAAGAAAATTATGATGTTTTTAGAGCTAAAAGCCAAGAACTTCAGAAAGAAGTACTGCTGGGAAAGAACCAGAACAGGCATTGTTTTTTCTGACCCAAAGTCCTAATAAGGTAATTTCCTTCACAAAACAAGGCAAGCTATGTTCCTAGATAAAAGATGACACTCAATTTGTCATGTTTGGTATTCTAAAAACTAAAATAATTTGACAGTAATTTTTGGTGTATCTTTACCATTTGTTAACCATAAATTATTTCCTTATAACACAATTCCAATCTTCTTATGTAAAGCTATGAAGCACTCCCAATAAAATGGTGATTTTGTGTGCTACATAAACATGTTGGACAATACACCTTTCCAGAAATTTAGGGGATTTTTTTATCTTCTTCTAATTCTAGTCTCTTTGAAGTTGGAGAAATCATTTATAATAGTCACAGACAGTGACTAGCTCATCAGAGATGGCCGAGAACCTTTCTACAAAAAATGAAGAGAATTATCTAACAAATAAATGACTGATTTCAAGTAGATTATTGTTTACATGTAATACATGTTCAGTAGCCTTGAGATTAGTCTTTTTTGCTTCATGTTTGACTGAACTGAAAAAGAAGGTCATTTATGTAAGTGCAATGTTGAACATTCTGTGGAAGTAACATGATCTTCTGGAATGATTGTCATTTCGTGTATGTCTTGCTACAAAGGGACTCCTTGCCATAGAAGAATCAGAAGCTGTTAATTAAGCTACATCAAATAGGTTAACTAATTATGAAAAAAACCGCTTGACTTCCTTTGAAGGAAAACCTGGAAGTACTCAAAATTTTGCAATACATTCATACATAGGAATGAAATGAAAGACATTAAGCATAACTGATCTGTGCTAAATTTTCAACAGGTTAGAAGTTTTCGCTTCCACAGTAATGAACACATCACTTTTAGGGATGTAGCTTTAGATGATGAAAGATAATTTGAGTAAAAATTCATGGTTTGCTTGTTAAAAATTTCAGGGTTAAAAATGCATCCCTCCAATTTATATTCTTCTACTCTCTCAAAGAGTAGTTTAAAAAGATGGGAAGATGGATGGAAAAGGCCTTTCAACTTGAAATAATTTCCACTTGTCCTATCATGTTATGTAGGAGAAGATATCAACCCCACCTTGCAAAAACCTCCTTTCAGGTTTTCATGTAGAGCATGATAAGATGTTCTTTAAGCCTCTTTTTTCTGGGCTTAACAACCCCAGTTTCCTCAGTTGCTCCTCATAAGACTTGTGCTTCAGACCCTTTCCCTGCTTTGTTGCCCTTTTCATCAGCTTCTTTGGATGCATCATTCACTCTCCAAATGAGACTGCTATATAAAGTGCCTTCCAGCTAACAAAGTTTATTTTACCACTGTGAAATGCCACATTTTTTGTTGCTGTCATTCTTTTTCTTCTTTCTTTCCTAGCCCTTAAAGCCCTAAAAACCCATCCAGCAGATTCCTTATCCATTAAATAGTCAACCCTTCAAATCTATGTTTCTGCAGTTTGAAGATAAGGATGTCTTGTCAGGACCATGTCAAAAGCCTACAGAAGTCTAGCTATGATGTAGATGACATCAATTGGTCTTTTCTTGTTGACTGTTGCAGTCACTCCATCATAGAAGGCCACAAAATGGGTCAGGTATGATTTGCCCTTTGTAAAGCCATGATGGCTGTCTTGTATCACCTCCCTGTCTTGTGTGTGCCCTAACATTGTTCACGTGAGATTCTGCTCCGTGATCTTCTCAAGTCATAGAGGTGAGGGTCATTGGTCTGTAGTTACCCATGTATTACTTTATCCCCTTTTCTAAAAGTAGGAGAGATGTTTTCCTTTTTCCACTCACCAGGGGTTTCTCCTGACCACCATGACTTTTTAAATGTGATGGAGAGTGTCTCTTACCTTAATCCCAGCAAGGCAGCAGGCCTTCCTATAGGCTGTGCTGAGTCAGCATACAGGGCCCTCTAGTCCCATCAGAGAGGAGTCACTGATGGCAACTACCCTTATTTCTTCTCTTAACTGAGGTGGTTGTGACTGTGGGGTGGTAGACTAACTCACTGTAGGCAATTCTTCCAATCTTTGTACACGTGATCTTGTGCCTGGTCCTCAGGTTCTAAATCTTCATACTAATTGTATAAGAGCATCTGGGAAGGTGAGATAGGTCAGGAGAGGATTTGCCTGCTGCCACAAGCACAAAAATTATTTCCATTCCCTCTACCTCCCCCTCACCCCCCACCATGATCACCTCCTTCTGCCTGTTGGTGAATATTATAGAATACTATATTATGTAGTACTTTATGTAGTCTATGTAATATATGCATATTTATACTTAAAAGTATGTGTATATAAAACCCTGAAAAAACATATTTTGCCTTCAGAATTGTTATCTAAGTGGAGTTCTCCTTTTCACTTCACTTGTAATGTGATGAGTCATGTTGTTCTGTATTTTTCCAACAGGAGAGTGTTTAATACTGATTAACAATCATACCTCCTTATGCTTTGCTAAGACATTCCACATTTGGCTTTTTGTGTTATATTAACTTTGCTGGAAGCTTTATTAAAACTAGTATGTCTTGGGGGTTGCCAGTTTTACAGTTGATCCCCAGATTAATCCTGGGGATAGAAGAAATCCAAGTGTGGGGAAAACGCGAATATGCACAGATCTTCCCAATACAAAGAAAGGGTTGAAGCTGTTGGATGGATCCAAGGGTTACTTTGGGTCACAGCATTGAACATATCTCTCCCTTTCTGTCACAGAAATGGCTCTGGGGCAATTGCTAATATTTTATCTACCCAATTCTGAAGAGTTGTGTCTGTCCCCAGTAGCTGTAGTACTGTGTACAGTGACAACTTAATATCTGTGAGTTTTATTCCCTCTCTGTATCTCCAGTTTTTTTGAGGGAGTAGAGGTTTTATAACCATAAAAACAGTAACTGAAAAGTGCCACCATAGAACCAGAAAAATAATCAATTTTTAGTATGATGTCACAATAGAATAAAAACCCACTGTATACTGATTGTCCATTTATCTTTAACAGGGAAAGTCTACATAAATAAATTCATTACATTGATATTATCACTCTCAATCATGATATTTGACACTTCAGTAACAGGAAAAAGCCAGTTTCCCCAGGAGAAGGTTAGATGTTTCAGTCTTATAGCAGAAAGATCTTTCTCTCTGCCAACAGTACAATGACTTAATATCTTTAATTTGGGCCATAATTCAAAGCGACTCAGGAAAAGAAGTTACACAAACTCTGCAAAATAAGTAACAGTAATATTATCTATTTAGTTCTGCAATATTTCTAATATTACAATTTTGTTTTTCTTACTGACACAGTGCCCTGCACAATAGCTATGAAGTGCTTCTTCCCATCAAGGGAAAGACAAATCTTCACAGATATACAATTAATCCACTTCATGCTTTCATAGCCACAGGTTATGAAACACAAAGCCACACCTCCAGTTCTGTGTTCAGTTCTGGGCCCCTCACAACAACAAAGGCATTGAAGTGCTGGAGCAAGTCCAGAGAAGAGCAACAAAGCTGGGAAAACCTCGAGAGAGCAAGACCTGTGAGAAGCAGCTGAGAGAACTGGGTTTGCTTAGCCTGGAGAAAAGGAGGCTCAAGGGTGACATTATCGCTCTCTATAACCCCTTGAAAGCAGGGTGTAGCCAGCTGGGGGTTGGCCTCTTCCCCCAGGCAACCAATGAAGGGATAAGAGGGCATGGCCTCAAATTGAACCAGGGGAAGTCCAGGAATGACATGGAAAGGATTGTCAAGCATTGTAATGGGCTGCCCTGGGAGATGGTGGAGTCAGCAGACCTGGAGGTGCTCAAGAAATGACAGGACATGGCACTTAGTGCTATGGGCTAGTTGCCATGGTGGTGATCAGTCAAAAGCTGGACTCATTGATGGAGGTCTTTTCCAACCTAAATGATTTTATGATTTTGTGAAATGAGATTTTTCAGGCAAAGGTAACTATATTAAATCCAATAAAATTGAGTGTCAAATGTATTTACTGGAAAGAGGCAATACTTTAGTGAAATTTAAAGACAAATATTTAAAGATGAGTCTTCAGTTATGCTTACAATAAAATTAATTCTAACTGAGGCATCCTGTAAAGGCTGGAATGCATGTTTTCATCACTTCTCCTTTTGTTAGTTGCCTGTGATGTTGCTATGTTGCTTCAAGAAGCTGCTATGAAAAACACCATGTCTAGAAGTGTGTCTGGTAGGCTAATAAAGACATGCTGTCATCATGCTCTGTCTCCCATATACCTTCTTCTGGTTTTCTGTTATATTAAAAAGTAAATGTGACTATGACCTCTAGCACAGATCTACCCTCTACACCCTTACAGCTGTGTAAGGAAAAACACACAGTCAGCCTTGAGATTTACTTACCAGGAAGTGTATTCAATCCCATTCTGTCTTTCAGCATAATGCAGATTTGCACTTCTACAAGAAGGTGGGGAATGAAAGAAATAGCTTTACTGCAGGGGATTTTTCTTTTCCTTGTGTACAAAGTATGTTGAGGAACCCTGGGGTCATATATTTTTCCTTCACCTCCCGACGAGATAAACTACTTTAACTGTGAGAAAAGAAGTAAGGACAGCTCCTTTTACAAAATAATTTCCCACTCAAATCAATCAAGAAAACTAATAAACAATGAAACCAACTAAACAAAGGAAACACGACTGAAAAACAACATGAGAAAAGGTTACTATTTGGTTTCATTTTGAAGTTTCAGTATCTAAACCCCGGTGACCATGTTAATCTTCCTGTGAGCCTACTTTGGCAGGCACTGGGTCTATTCAGAAAGCTCTGTGATATAAGCTACCTCAAAGCTCCATGAAACAGCTAACAACTAGAGGAAATTTGTTTAGTGATGTTGTTTTGCACTTGATTTTCAATAATGGCATTTGGAAACCTAAATGTCTCTGGTTTGAGCTAAATGATCTAAAAATGGTACTAGAAGGCTGAAGGTCAAAGTAGGAATGTTTAGAAATCACTCAAGTTGCTAAGGGACTATTTAAGAGTAACAGAGACACAGATGGTCTGTACACTACTGAGGAAAAAGAAACCAAAAAGTAAGCCATCATGAAGAATTAAATAGACCTAAACCAGTTTCTCTTTAAAAAAGGTGAGCTCTTGCCATGCCAAGTCTAATGAAATTATGGTGTGCTAGAAATGATATGCATACCAAGTAATCAGCTAGGATATACAGTTACTTAGAAATTCTGATACATGTTGTAATTATGATTTGATAGGCTGATGCAGACGTCCTATAGTACTGAGAGGATAAAAAAGAATCAAACAAAATAATGAGTGATCTGCTAAGGTACACTAGTTCCATCCTGCTTTATGGACACAATATAGTAGCCCACCATGGTTTCCCTTACCTTGCCCTCAAGGTTAAAATGACACAGTTTGAAAATGTTTTCCTTGCATAATGGTTCACATTAGTCCTTCAATAGAGATAATTCATATAAGTTTTCCTTCGACCTGCAGTCATAATTACTCTCTATAACCAGAAACTGTGGTGTTGTATTTCCCACTGGTTGATTTATTAAATGCCTTTCACATTGTTCGCCCCCCCCCCCCCCCCATTCCCCTTGCCCCTAGCCCTGGCCACTCCCTCGAGTTCTCCCTGTTGGTTCCTGTACCCCAACTCCACCCATGTACTGCCCCTGAGCCCGTGAGAAAACCGCCTGCGCCAGGATCCGGAGGTCTCTCTGCCTGTGGGGGTCTCCGGGATAAGACGTGATTATTAAAGGTCCTCTGAAACCCTAATGGAGGGACCCTTCTCTCCTCCTTTGCCGTCACTGGGCTGTAGAGCTGATAGCTACCGGAGCAAGAGAGCGGAGCTGTCTGAAATAGACTACGGGAGAGCCACAATGGCCGCACTGCCCTAAGCAGCTCCGCTGAGCTTTCAGGGAAAGCTGCAGCTTACTAAACTAAACTAGCACTACAACAGGAAACTATTTCTCATAGCATTCTGTGATACTATTCACAGACAATTTAAATTTCAAAAGAACCTGAAGCCATTGGACTTTCCTACCCCACTGTTACAGATTTATTGTACCAAAATACTTTTCTCAGCAGGTTACTACCACAGAATTACTGTATTTAGATGCTTAATGCATTCTATAAATCATAATGTTTAATTAAAATGGTGGCTACTTGGAATATTCTTAAAATATATGAAATTAAAAATCTAAGTACTCTACAGCCTGATAATGACTAATCTAGTGACTTTCAAACTGAATGCATCATCTAAGACTACTCCAAATATTTCCTCTCAAAAAGAGCTTTCTGTACTTTACTTGTATAATTCTTAGGATTTGGAAATGTGCACCTGTTTAAACTATATGTATGTACAAAGAGGTGTACGTTAGTATTTTGTTTTCTAAATGATCCGAAGTAGAACTTAAAAACTGAGATATGTAAACACCTGCTTACTGGCAGGTTTTTTTTGTTGGGAGGCATTTTTGGTTGATTGTTTTTTTTAGTTTGTTTTAATGGGGAGCTTGTTAGTTTGTTTATTTAGTTGTTTGTGGGGGTTTTTTCTGCAGTTATATTTTCTCATGGTACAAAACCTAAGGTCCAAAATAATGACATGGAAATGCTAAGATTTATCTGATATGCCCACACTGTGACATCAAGCTCTATAATTTTGGTATGATTACTTTGGTGAGTAGCTAAGCTACAGATTTACAGTTTTTAAATTCAGATTTAAAGTTAGACAAAGACCCTGGGATATGGAAGGAAAAACAAGTTTACAGCTTGCTTAATAAGGACATGATTATGTCAATTCAAGCATAGGTACACTGCATGATTTTATATATATTTTTATATAGATTATAAATATTTTAATCTGTGTTGTTTATATATGTATTTTATATTTTTGAATGCTTGAAGGACTTTAAAGAAAAACTTGTAATCAGGCATCATAAGGCTAGAAGTAATTATTGTTGTAATGTAACTGGTAGACACTGAAGGTGCACAAGTACTTTTCTAACATCCAACTACCTTATATAACTTCATGTCTTTTTTCCATCAAGTCACTTATAGCTCAAACATTTGGATGTTTTATCCTGTCAGTTGTCTACTGTCACTGATAGTAGTTGTTTCTTAAATGTGATGTAAGTCCCCACACAGATTTCTTTCACTGTAATTGACAAAGAAACTCTCTGGAAGGAACAAAAATGGTGTAGGTCTTCTTGTGTAATGTTTATAGGACAACAAAATCATGATTCTTTATCCTTTCTTCTTCTCTCCCCTGTTTGTGTCTTCAATATGAAAATTGGTTTTATGCTTCATATGAAAAGATGTCAAAACCAGAAACACTGGAATACATTGCAGTAGATTAGCTTCCTGGTGTTTTAATCCTTTTCTTTCCTATCATTGATCTGTAGCACCTTATGGTAGGACTTGGGGTTGCTTTTGCCTAATATTGACTTGTAAGTTTATCTTTGCCATAAGAAATTTCATTGCAAATATCTGGGATTTGCTAGCCATCTTATGAGACAGACAAGAGCTTTTTATGAAAGTTTCTGCACTAGTGGATCTATTGATGTAGTAGAAGTTGTAAGCTAATTTTTATAAGAAGGTATGGAAAGGATACTGGCTTGTTACACAGGTCTGAGGAGAGGCTTTGCTACATATTCTCAGAACTGTAAAGTTTGTATAAGATGCATGTGTATCGAAACTGTATACACAATTATTTTTTACTCATTTTGAAAAGGTAAAAGGCAAATATTGAAAAGGAATTGGATATTGGTGGTCTTCATGTATATTACAAATAAATTCACTTCTAGTGGCTTCATCTGTGGTTTTGAATACTGAAGTCAAATGCAAAATGTAAAATATTAAAGAAAACCTGCATATTTTAAAATCTTTAGTGGCGCATTTTACAATTCTGTGCCTATAAATTTAAAATAATGTAATTTAGAAATGCCTGTGCACAGTCAGCTGATGATCATGTACTTGCAAAGGACGTAATATACAGGGTGAAAATTTCCTCTGAGACGTGCAACAGGGGAAATAATTTTTCTTTCAGCCACATTGCCAAGTGGCTACTAGAGATCGATGTGACATACTCAGATTTGTTTTTCAACTCTAGAAAAGAAACCCCAAACTCCTAGAAGGTAGTCACACATAAAATTTCATTGGTTATGTCATGTCATCTGATAAGATGGTAGACATAAGTAGGCAAGTAAATGTAAACAATCTAGAAAGGCTTCATAAGTCTTCAGCTCTGCATAGAAAATTGCAAAGCTTTTATTTTCTGTTTTATTTAATTTTACTTTACTTGTTAAACAAGTGAAACATTCAAGTCAATTGTCAGCTAAGCACACCATAGTTCAGACAATGGAAATTGAAATTTTGTTGATTATTGAATAAATTAGGGATACTGAGATAGGTAAGTTGTTGGAACTGAAAATATGGGGAAAAAAACTTTGATTCTATGGGGAATAAAGCTTTGATTCTATGGGAAAAAATATAATGAAGTAAATAATTGTATCATCATGGAATCATAGAATGGTTTGGGTTGAAAGGGACCTTAAAGATAATCTGAAGTTCCAAGCCCCATACTAAAGACAGGGATGCCTTTCACTAGACCAGGTTGCTCAGAGTCCCATCCATCTGACCTTGAACACTTCCAGGGATGAGGCATTTAAAACTGCTCTTGGCAAATAGTTCTAGCACGTCACTACCACAGTAAAGATTTTTTCATAATACCTAACCTAACCCTACTCTCTTTCCATTTGAAGACATTCCCCATTGTCCTGTGCTCTTGTAAATAGTCTCTCCATCTTTCTTGAAGGCTCCCTTCAGGTACTGGAAGGCCAGAATTAGGTCACCTCTAAGATGTCTCTTTTCCAGGCTGAACAAACTCAACCCTCTCAGCCTTTCCTCTTAAGAGACATCCTCCCTCTCCCTAATCATGGTGTCCCTCCTCCAGATTTTCTCCAACAGGTCCATGTCCTTCCTGTGCTGGGACCCCAGAGCTGGATGCAGTGTTCCAGGTGGGGTCTCACCAGAGCAGAGCAGAGGGGCAGAATCCCCTCCCTCCCCTGCTGCCCACGCTGCTTTGGATGCAGCCCAGGACATGTTTGGCTCTCTGGGCTGTGAGTGCTCATGGCTGAGTCATGTCCAGCCTCTCATCCCCCAGCACCCCCACGGCCTTCTCACAGGGCTGCTCTTGATCCACACAGTCTGCAGTGACCCACAGCATAATAGCACTGAATAAGTCAGGTATATCAGAGTTTACATTTAAAAATCTGCATTTAAAAGCTGAACTTTAGAGTAATCTTTATTCATGTAATACAGCACTCTTCTATAGATTGACTTCCTCAAATTGCAAGAAAGCACTCTATAAATGAAAGCAGAGGTTTAGTTTCATAAGCCCATAGTTAACCCTCAGCAATAAGGTTTTCTGTCAGTATGGCCAGTATTCTCTCCGCTATATTTTTTAAAATTAGCTCTGAAGTTAATGAGACAGATGAGTTCCCTTTGTTTATCCTGTCTGATTTCAGTTGTTTGTCACCTGATGGTTATGGTAACTGTAATAAAGTAACTAGGAAAGGATCAGCCCAATGGAGAGTCTAAATGAATTTGAACTTTATTGGCCAGTATAAAAGAAAAAATAGGAATACTTTTTCTTTGGCAAATGAAAAATGCACTTGTTAAATAACAGAATAAAGTTGAACTGAGAACCCTTAGGTACTGGAAGGAGGGTGTCAAGGCTCCCTAAAGCCTTCTCTGCTCCAGGCTGAACAACCACAATTCTCTCATCCTGTCTTCATCATAGGAGTGCTCCAGCCCTGTAATCATCTTCATTGTCCTCCTCTGGACTTACTCCAACAAGTCCATGTCTTTTTTATTTTGGGGGCCCCAGAGCTGGGTGCAGTACTCCAGGTAGGGCTTCATAAAAATAGAGGGGCAGAATCATCTCCCTTGTCCTGTTGGCCACACTTGTTTTGATGTATCCCAGTATATACTGCCAGCTTACGTTCAGCTTGTCCTCCAACAGCACTCTCAAGTCTTTCTCCTTAGCATTGCTCTCATTCCAGTCTCTCTGCCCAGCCTGTATTTGTGCTGGGTATTGCCCTTACCCACATGTAGGAACTTGCATCTGGCCTTTTGGCATTCACTATTTGCCCTTATTGAAGCCATGTTGGCTGTCATCAATCACCTTCTTATTTTCTGTTGGCCTTAGCACTGTTTCCAAGAGTGTCTGCCTCAGTACTGCCAGGTACTGAGGTGGGACTGACTAGCCTTTAGTTCCCTGAGTTTTCCTTATTTTCTTTTTTAAAATTGGGGACTATAGCTCCCCTTTGCTAGTCAGTGGGAACTTCACCAGGATACCATGGCATCTCAAATACAATGAATAGTCATTTAGCTACTTCCTCTGCCAGTTTTCTCAGGACTCACTGATGCATCTCATCAGGTCCCTTGGACTTGTGCATCTTCAGGTTCCTTAGATGTTCTCAGTCCTGATCGTCTCCTAGAGCAGGCATTTCTTCAATCTCCCTATCACAGCCTTTTCCCTATGTGACTTGAGGAATGTGACTGAAGCACTTGTGGGTAAAGACCAAGGCAAGAAATCCATTGAGTATCTGAGCCTTCTCCATGTGTTGGGTAACCAGATCCTCTGCTTCCAGAAGACACAAACGTTTGATAAAAAATATTATTGACTGTATCAGATATAAGACAAGTATCTCTTGTACAACCTATTTCAAAGCAACAAAATACCCATCTACCACATTACATAATGCAACAATCACAAAACGTCTTCATGTATGGATATGTATGGATATTGGTAGATAAATTGAAGTGATAACTACCAATCAGTGCCTTGTAATTCAGGCCTTTGTTTGTTTGTGTCATGACTCATAAAGTTACTGTGATACAATTCTTTGATATGAAAGAATGTTGGGTGACTGTGATCCCACTCAAAGTCTAAAAAGATACTTTCTTATGCAAAATTAAAGCAAGATGAAACCAATTGCAAACACCTCCTGAGGCTAGAAATGACTACAGGTAACAGTTCTTGTTGGTTAAAAATCCTAATGGTTGAGACGTCTATAAAAAATAAAAACCAAGATGTCATATATAAGTTTGAGAACACATCCCTATTTATTGGATGTGTAGAACTGGTTATTCTCATTTAGGATGCTAATCCTTTATTTATAAAATGCTTTTAAAAATTTGTAGGCTGTGTTTCTTTTGAGAGAAAGAAAGTAACATATTAAGGAAGTAGAAACAAGAGACTAAGTGGTTTTTTATGCATAAGAAATATTTAAATTCAATTACAAAAATGTATTTTATTAAGGAAAAAAATAACTCCATGTGAATAATTTGTGATAAAAGGCTGTAGTACCAGTTGTTTGTTTTTCAAATGAAGATTTTGGGGAAAGAAAGAAAGAAAGAAAGAAAGAAAGAAAGAAAGAAAGAAAGAAAGAAAGAAAGAAAGAAAGAAAGAAAGAAAGTAAAATGACTATAAAAAATATTGACATCTCACAGAATAAACCTGTACTGCTGGTTGGAAGATGCTTCACATTTATATAGAAGTCTTATTTGGAGAGTGCAAATCATGCAGAGTTGATACACAACAAAACTGGTGAAGGGGCTGGAGCACAAGTATTATGAGAAGGAGCTGAAGGGGCTGGGGAAAAGGAGGCTGCAAGGACATCTTATTCCTCTTCAGCTACATGAAAGGAATTTGTAGCAAGGTGGGTGTTGGTCCTTTTTCCCTAGTAACAAATTTAAGGGCAAGTAGAAATGGCCTCAAGTTTCATCTGGTGAAGTTTAGTTTGGATATTAGGAAAAATTTCTTCACTGAAAGGCTGGTCAGGCATTGGAACAAGATGACCAGGAGAGTAGTTTTAAATATCTAGAGGTATTTAAAAAGACATGTAGGTGAGGATCATGGTTTAGTGGTATACTTGGGACTGTTAGGTTAAGGGTTGGACACTCAGGGTCTTTTCCAACAAAAATAATTCTATTAATAATAGCATTTTGTTCCTTGGTGGTAAAAAAAATAGCTGACCTGCCACAATGTCATGGGAATAGTTGAATGACTACAATAACTTCTGTCCATTAAGTAGCATTATATAGCATGAAGTGAACACTGGAATGGAAGACAGGGATGTTTGTGTCTTTTGTCCTGCACAGAATGGAAAAACAGTACAGCAGCTGACAGCATGCAGTCAGGCAGGTGGGAGTTGGGAACAGAAGAAATTAAGAAAATAAGATGTAAGAGTGAGTTAGAGGGAGCACATATTTTCCTGAAGCAGCTTAATAAATAGCTTTTATAAAAAAATGGCTGTTGTTTCCACCCCTGCATTTATCTTAATTATATTAAATATCACTTTAAACTCTTGTTTATGGGAACATTAATTTGATTAGAGTCTCTAATTTTAAAATATCTGCTATTATATTGCAGATGCTGTAATGATTTTCTACATTCTTTTTTCAATCTGTTGTTTGAGGAGGTCTTGTTTAGTTCCACTTATGACAAGCTATTAAAATTCCTGTGGCATTTCAGTTTAGGCTGACATCATAGCCAAAGATGCTGTGCTTGGGGGATAGATTGTATAAAACAACATGCTTGGAGGCTGTAATAGTGGTCATTGGGATGTGTTTACAACAGCACAGGAGGGCTATTTTACCTTGGTCTTCCATCCTGCTTTTTTAATACCATTTATTACATGGTTCACTGCAAGATATTTCTGATGCTAGTCTTCCTGAGGATGTACTGAGAAGACAGGATATGCTTAAATTTTCAAACTACCTGATGTTGACAGAAAATGAAGTGTTCTGGGCTGCTTCCTTTCTATACTATCCTCTTCAGTACTAGATGGGAAAGGATTTTTTCCCAATGACACATGTGACGGTATTAGCCAGGCTTGAAATTGCTGTGACTGATCTAACAGACTCAAAAGATAACTCATCTGTAGGCCCTTGGTAGCTGGGCACTTGATGGAACATGAGTTGTTCATGGAAAATGATTTCTAAAGTTTTGGATAGCAAGAAATTGGTGTTCTTTCTCAGTTAAAAGCATGTGATGTTTGCTGAAGCTGGATGATACCAAGTAGTAAGATTGCCCACTTATCTGCTTGCTTGAAAAATTATACTGAAAAGAATGCATTTCTCATGAAGTGTTCCATCTTCATCTTACAAAGTGAGAAATGGACTTTATAATCTTCATGTAAAGCCAGACAGAGATAAGAAAATCCCAATATCTCAAACAAACCAGAAATTTGTATCTACCAGTTTTTTTTTAAGAACTAAATTCTTTCTCTGACATGTAGATTTTGAGAAGCCTATTGCTGTTTTTTTGAAAATCAGTTTGCATCTGTTCCCTTACCTTTTAATTTTGTGAGGTATCAGTCAGGGAACAGAACAGAGTGACTGAAACCACAAGAAGAAGGACAAGACTTGTTCTTTTTTTTCCTCTGGGAATTGAATTTGGATTTTCTTACTTTTGCTGTGCACACAAGCTGACCTCTAGCTTCTCCAGGTCACTGTCACAAAAATACATTTTCTAGACTTGTGCCTTTGATTTTGTAAAGAACTCTCTGTAGTGTATGTATATGTATTTGCCACTAATGCTATTAGACATCTTTGATACTTATGGTCTTATTATTGTTTTTGTTTTCTGGTTCTATCTATGGGATTATAAAGTTTTCTGTTTGGAACCTGACAAACATTTTCTGCCAAATATTTCATTTTTATTTAACAACATTGATGTTGAAATAGTGTACAAAGTATAATTTCTTAATTTTTATTATAAAGATAAGGAAGTCAGGTAAATTTGATTATTTCAGGTCACCTAGCCAGCCATTATCAACAGTTCAGAATAGCAATCAGCTGCCCAGAGCATTATTTGGTTTTTAATTGGATAAGTACATTAGGTAGTGCTTAGATACTTTATTTGTATTTTCATTTCAAAATGTCCATTCTATCCTTTGAGTCAAAGTCGTGTCTTAGGGCCTGTAACAAGATAAATACATTTCAATTTTAAGTATCTTTTAACTTTTTCCATTATATTTGCAGGAACTCAATAATGTGGATAATGAAATCAAGTACAAGAAAAGTAAACTAGAATTGGAGGACTGGAAATAAAGTAGTTTACAGCCCAAGGATGACAAGTTTTAGGTCAACATGTCTGGGTTTCTGTCTCCATAACTGTAAAGGTAAAGGCCTTGAAATTTTAGTCAATTTCCTTTCAGATTAAGTGTTGTTTGAATGGAGATTACTTTTGCTCAGTCAAGAATAGGATACAAGATATGTGGGATACAGCAGAGTGAAGGAAAGTGTTGTAATTTTCTGATTATACCTGTTTTCATTTAAAATTCACAAAAAATGATCAATGCCAGAGACAATACTTGGACTTCAGAAGTCTGTTGTAGCCTAGAGATGAAACCATAATTACTTGCACAAAATTAAATTATTTCTTTATTCTCTGTGCAGAATCACAGCTATAATTGCAGTCTTGGCTGTAATAAATTCCTCAAAACAAATATAATCCCCCAGTATGCTGTATACTTCATATTTTATAGTCACAGGCTCCAATTTCCACTTTTTCCTTCTGGACTGCACTTATTAATTTTTATATTATCTCAGCACTAACTGTAATTTGTAATAATATTCCACTCCGCACGTCTATTTTCAGTCAGCTACACTTTCTAAAGCAATTACCTTTGGGGTTGAAATACTCTTCTTGTATATATAAAACTGCATTTCTTAAACTTCTTGTAAAGTTTTAGATGAAAATAAAATTTGGAGTAGGAATAAAGAAGAAAAAATTGTTTTAATTTTAAATAAATAAAAAAGGCAGTACTGAAAGGATGAGATGCCCTGCCAATCTACATCTTTCTTAAAATGTATTGTTTTCTTACTTTCCTGTCTCTTGGAGTTTGTTTAGTGGTAAGTGAACACTCATCTTTTCAAAGTCAGTTTTGATTTTGTGGAAATATTGTTTCTCAGCTTAATAAGGTAACTGGGAGCAGTGACCACAGAGGGTAAGCTGTGCTGAATCAATTGAGAATTTTTCCCAAAAAATCTTCATAGACAATCAGATGAAATTTGAGATAGTAAAATGAGCTGGAAACTGGCTGAACTGACAAGTGTAAAGATTTGTAACACGTGTCAAGGGGTTCAGTTTAAGACTGGCCAGTAGTGATGGAACCATGGGGTGGATATTGTGGCCAGTTTCTTGAAAGTCTTCATTACTGACCTAGATGTTGGATCAGATTGCACCCATGGCAGTTGGTACATGACAGAAAGCTGGGAGGAGAGGCTGATACACCAGGTGGGTGTGTCACCATTCAGAGGGGTCAGGACAGGCTGGAGAAACAGGTTAATTGGAACAGTGAGAAGTTCAATAAAGAGAAATGCAAACTCATAAACCTATGGAGGAGCAGCCACAGGCACCGGAATAGGCTGAGGTTTCTTCAGCAGGAATGCAGCCTAGTGGAAAAGGACCTGGGCATTCTGTGCATGAGGAAAAGATTAATAAAATGTGCTATTTATTGCGTCATTGAGAGTGGCTAGCCATGGGCTGTTGCTCCAGTAGCTTTCATTCTTTTTATTTAATTCACCCTTTTCCTAATCCTGTACCTTTCATTCCTGCTCCATTGTTTTGGTTGTGCAGAATTTCTGATTTATCTTCCCTCTAAGCCTTATCCATAATAAAACACAGGGCTAAAATAACAAAAAGGAAAAAATCCTAGGTCTACATCATTCTTGTGTCTTCCCTTGACCTTTTCTAGACAATGAGTGTTTGAAACCCAAATTGGTTTTTCACATAAACTGAAACATAGCAGAAAAACTTAGGTAGCTGGAAGAATTATTTATGGAAGAAACTATGTTGTCATGAAAATTGCATTTTTTACTCAAAGTCAGAACGCATTTCCTTAACAACAAGTTATTCTGGCCTTAATGTTGTCACATATGAAAATTTCAGTGTGTTAAATTGGTCTGGTAAAAGTCATTGCGAGGTCACGCAATGAATAGAAAAAAAAATCAGAGTTGATTTCTGTTTAGGTTTATACTATTAGAGAAACACAAATTTCTTAACACCAAATGGTTATTGAGCATTGGAAGTGTCTGCTCATTACCATCCCTTGAGGGTACTTAAAGAACACACACATGTGGCACACAGGGACATTGTTTAATGGTGGACTCGGCAGTGTTAAGCTTACATCTGACTCATTGATCCTAAAGGTCTTTTCCAAATTAAATGATTCCAGAATTCTATAAAAATCTAACTTAGCAGCTGTATTTAGATTTTTGTTTGAAATATTTGTTCAAAATAACCAAGATTTGAAAGTGATGGATGAAACAGATAATTGATCATTGTATGTTTTCTCCTGAGATGTACATGAATGCAAAATAACTGGCAAAAGCAGGAGATTGAATGTCAAATATAAATAAGATGTAGTGGTTGGGTTGACAATAGATTGATGCATTCTTACAACATAACTGGAGGTTAAAAAATGTTCAATAATATCTTTCAATACCTGATAAAGCCTTTTTTCCTTTTTTTTCCCCTGAATCTCAGAAGTTCAATGAAGAAGATGAATGGGGGAAGCTTGTAGACTTGAGTTAATAACCGATCACATCCTTTTCTCAGAGATAAGGGACCTCACATGTTGAAAAAATAATAATTATGTTTCCTTCTGGGGTGGCTGAGATTTGCTCATGATTTAAACAATGTAACATTGTTTGGCTAGGGACAAAGTAGCTGGTTTTTGAAAAGCATGTTTTAGAGACTGCAAAGTTTAACTAAAACCTTGAAACAGTCATTCTCCCTTTCTCTTTTCTGTTTCCTTTAATTTTCAGGGGTAAAAATGCTAACCCAAACCCATTGTATGCTGTTCTACAAGAAATATTTTCTTTCTTTGAAGCCTGCAAATAAAAAAGAATTTATGCCAGAGTCACATAGAAATAAAATCCCATACAGCTGTGTATTTCCATATGACATGACTCTGAAGGAAAATTCTGAGATGAATTTCAGGAAATTGCATGAAGATTACGAAAATTTTTAGCAGAAAAGCAGTTTTGCTACTAAAAAATGTTATATTTTGGCATATGAGAGAATACAAACAATGCATCTTAACAATAACATTCACAAGAAATGGCCTCTCTCACAACTTATAAGTTTCTGCCATATAGTTTTATCGTACAACTTGCTCCCTTTTTGCCTATTGTGTTATTGCAATAGAGGTCCAATACAGTCAATAGTTCCATTCAAATATGCCCCTTCAGCCTACTAAAACGTGTGCTTAATTTTGGTAGCATGGTGGAAAAGTAGAGATAGAAACCTGATTTATAATGTAATAAATTTTGTCATTAAGAAGTAAGAACTCCTTTTTGACAAACCTTTCTGAAATAAATCATATTTTTGAGTTATTTGGATATTTTTCTTTACCACTTCACTCACGTTTGGTATTTTTTTATTGTGTCATTTAGGATGCAGCTCAGTTCCCCAAAATGTAGCTTAGTACAATTATTATACGTATCAGGGTATTTGGGACAAGTGTACAAGCAGTCAAGGTACAGGACCTGTGTAATAATGCAATTCTTTTGTTTGTTTGTTTGTTTTGTTTTATTGTTGTAAGATTTCTCAGAAAAAATAAATAGGGTAGTTGTAATATGTTAGATTTCATTCAAGGATTCATTCAGAGAACAAGCATAGCTACTCATTTAGCAATGTTTTAGAAAAATCTGATTGTCTCTTTGTTCTATAACTGTCAATATAGACCTGTAAATACAGTTCCTCTTTCACTTTTCAAATCAACATAGAAAGGATCTTGCTTTGATTTCTTTTGTCAAAGTCATCAGAACAAATAAAGAAAGAAAATATTCTCTTAGCTCTTTTCTTCGGAGTAGCATTTTTGTCCCACAAAGGAGTATATTAGTGAAATTGGTCAGTACATGCATCCTTTGTTTTGCTTGAGACTGTGCTATACAAAGCTAACAGCAACCAGCATGAGGGCTTCTGCAAACAGCATGAGGCGAATGGTAAAGTCCTCTGTGATGCTTATTCTGTACATAAGATATATTATCTCATTATTTTATGATATGATACAGATCACATGATGCTCAATTGCACCTGAGCAGCATAATGTGAAATTTCAGCACCAGCAAATACAAGCAAATTTATGATGCAATGTAATTAAAAGCTTTATTCTTCCACCGTTAGGAACAGCAATAATAATAACAAACACTCAACTGAGGAAAACACTCAATGTAGCAGGATGACATGAGAGTCAGCAAGAATTTGGAATGGGTGACGTATCATGCCTTCTCTGTCTTAAGCCTGACTGCTAGCTTATAACCTCTGTACAGAGTCCTTCAATGGACAATTTTTACAGAATGTCTTGAGTTCTCTGTACAAGTGGAGCAGCTCTAGATACTTATGAATGGAAGAGAGGAAATCCTGGTGATATTCATTCACTCCAGGATGCTAGCAAGCTCATTTTTTTAATTGAGATATCTCAAACACACAATCAAGGATATGAATTGCTTTCCCTTTGGTAAGGAAATTTATTGCCAGGATGTGAAGTGATGGGAGTATTCCTTCAGAATCAAATTTGAGATTGAAAGCTTTTTCATAAGGCTTTGTTTTCACACTAGAATCTGTGACTGAAGAGAGCTATTTTCAGAAAAGCTATTTGCTATTCGGTAAGTCAGTCAAAAGTAAAAAAATATTTCCTCTAGACTGCAGCATTTTCTCAAAGAATTTTTTCATGACTCATAAAACTCACGTTTTGTTTGAAATGAAAGAAAAATAGAAAGGAAATCTTCAGTTCAAATGAAAAGTACGTAATTTCAATTCAAAGCACATTTTTGTGTCGGATTAAGGAAAAGCATGTTTCTTAACCTGCTTCATGGTATACATGATGAAAATGGAACATTTGAAAAAAAAAGAAAAAAACAAACTCTCAAAACATTACCTTATATAGAAGAATATTTTATCTTTCCTCCTCAAAAAAAATCTGTTAATTCCACTAGTAGAAAGCCTATTTGAAGAACAACCAAAAAATCCAATTACAGACGGAAAGTTACATAGAAAAAAAGGTAAGGTTTTTCTTCTGTTCTTGTTCCATTTCTGTTTGTTTTTGAAAAGACAATATAATATGAATGTTCAAAATAAAAAAAAAGAGAAAGCAGAATGGAAAATACATTTTTAGAACCTCATTTTTTAAGCTCTAAGGAATAGCAGTAGAAATTATTTAAAATAAATTACATTTCATAATACAATCTAGTGACATCTGACTTTGTGACTTTTATGAACAATATTTTTATGGAAAATCTCCCAAGATATTTTAGATAAGCTAAAACTTTCACATAACAATTTCAAATACTGCATGTTGAGACACCGTATTTTGAAAATGAAGTATGTTTTTTGCTGAAGACTGTTATTATGTTATTGACATTCTTATCAGACATTGAAAGTAAAAGCTTAAATACTGTTTGCAGAGGTACATTCATCCTACTGCAGCTGTGTTCATTCTTGCCTCTTAATCCTTTTTCTGAATAACGTGAAATATTCAGTTCAGTAGAATAACACTTCTATTTTTTTTGTTGGTATTTTTTTTTTTTTTCAATCATATTTTTCCATTATCCCGAGAATAGTACTATGGAGATGCAGCGCATCTGCATTGCAGTTATATAGAAATGCACACGTTCCCCTGGATGGAATTTTAAAAAAAATTATTTCTTTTCAATGTGGTAGAATTACTTAGCTCTGGAAAACAGAAGCTCTTACAGACAATTGCAGGAACACTGGCCCTACTGTAAAAGCAATGACAGGAGTCTTCCTTTCTCAGCAAAGCTAAAAAGCTGATCAAAGGAGGGGATTGTCCTGCTTTTCTCTGTCTGGTGCAGCCTTACCTCAAGTCCTGTGTGCAGGAGATATAAAGCTATTAGAAAGTCTCCAAGGGAGTGCTACAAAAATTGTAGAGGGTTCTAGAAGGGAAGAAATAGGAGGAATGGGTGTGGTCACTTGGCTTGTTCAACCTGGAAAAGAGGAGACTGAGAGGAAACTCATGGCAGTGTACAACTTCTTATGAGTTCTACAAATTCTATGAATTCTTAGGATAAGTAATAATCAATATTACCATCTTGTTTTAAAAATAATGGTAAGCATTTGTTGAGCTACAGGCTGAAGAGCAGCTTTTTGTCTTGGCCAAATCTATTAATAGATTCATGTTAATTAATTCATAATTAGACATATTAATAATTCATATTAAAAATGTCCTTGATTTTCATAGAATGATTGAATAGCCTGAGATGGAAGGCACCCACCAGGATCATTGCAGTCCCACTCTCTTGTCCTGCACAGGACACATCAAGAGTCACACCATGTGCTTGAGAGCGTTGTCCAAACACTTCTTGAACTCTGTCAGGCTGGTGCTGGGACCACTTCCCTGGGGAATCTGTTCCAGTGCCCAAACACCCTCTAGGGGAAGAACCTTTTCCTAATACCCAGCCTAAACCTCCCCTGACACAGCTTCAGGCCATTCCCTTGGGTGCTGTCACTGCTCACCACAGAGAAGAGATCAGTGCCTGCCCCTCCTCTTCCCCTCACAAGGAAGTTGTAACTGCAGTGAGGTCTCCCCTCTGTCTCCTCCAGGCTGAACAGACCAAGTGACCTCAGAAGCTCCGCATACGGCTTCACCTCTGGGCCCTTCTCCACCATCTTTGTGACCCTCCTTTGGACACTCTCTGTTAGTTTTCATGTTGTGAGAAATGGGGGGAAAATGACAGATGAGGGTAGATTTCAAATAACAGCATGGTAAAGGTAACTCTCCTTGCTTCATTTCATATTTCCTAAACAGCTCTGCTGGGAACCCTGTTCAAAAGCAAGGCTTTACTGAAAGGCAGTGGATATCAGTTATGTAAAAGATAATTTATTTTTATTTAGAATAAGAAGCAAAAGAATTTAATATATAAAAGCATTTGAATAGTGGCTGTATTTTAGTAAGAATTTGTTTACATTTGTTAAAATTCTTTGTGTTACAACAGGCACCTGACTCCAAAGAGTATTCAGTGCTATTGAAATTCTACAGATGGCTCTGTGAAATGACAATTCCATATTCCCTCTTTAATTCAAAGATTTTATTCCAAAGTTATTTATTTTATGAATTAGCTACATTATTGTCCTGGGTTGCAGTGTATTCTGTTACCATCCTCATGAGCTGTTGAAATCAGGTGGGGCAGTGTTTCCTTGCCTCCTCCCCCCAGACTATCTTTCTGTTAATGGCCCATCATTGTCCTGCCGCATGACTCAGGGATAAGTCCCTCCGGACTATCTTCTGTTAATGAGCCTAATCAACACTTGGCCTCATGACTCATTACCCCATTGTGAGACGCTCCACCCAGAGGGAGGAACCAAGCATCCCATTGTGGATATAATCTGGGACTCTGACCACCAGAGACCCCCCTTCCCACTGGATTTCCAGAGGACAGGAGCTACACAGCCACCACTGGACCTTCTGAGGAAGAGCAGACCTTTTTTTTCTACAGGATCACTGCTTCAGAGGACTGCAGCCACCATTCTACCAGATTGCTACCACCACCCTGACTAACAGGACTCAGGTTGTATCTTGACTCTGTCAGTTTGAACCAGTGTTTTCTTTTAGTCTTTCTTTTTTCCCTTTTCTTTAGTTTTCCCCATTAAATTGTTATTCTGACTTGGTGCCTCCCACTGGCTTGTTTTCAAACTAGCACAATTATGTAAGGAATAAGGACACGAATGTGAGGTATTATATATATTTCTGTAATTTTTAATGGCAAGATGCTGTTTCTTTTACTTGAGTGTGCATCTGTCTGATAATTGCAACTTAAGGTATTGCTGCTGTTTACAGGCATCCAATAGAGATTTACAGGAATATTAGTATAGCAGCATCAAAAGGAAGCAAGAGCTATCAAAGTTAGTTCCTTCTTAATAGTCTGAATTACTGTTTCTTTATTGCTTAGAAAGTCACTCGGTTCATAGAGCTTTGCTTAAAGAATTTAATCAGTTTTGCAAATGTAATTTCATATTTTATCTGTTTTTTCCAGTGATACGTTCTTGTTGATAGCACAAAAATAATATTTTAGTATGTGGCTGGATGAAATGACAGTTTTGCCATTTAACGACCACATATCAGTATCTGAGCAGAGCTCCAGACCTCCGGCTTAGCAACCTGTGATAATGTTGTTTAACAGTGTTTTATGACACACTGATTAGCAAACAGCATGCACCAAAGGCTTAGTAAGCTGGAAACCTCTTTGGCCCTGTGATGTGATGCTGTATTTTACATCTTACGGGATTTGGGAAGGGGAATCCAGCGTTTTTCTTTGGGAGGTGTATGAATGAATGTAATAGGTGTATGTATGAATGTAATGAATATGTATGACAGGAAAAATACATTGTGGAAAAGACTATAGGGTATTTGAAGAATAGTTTCTGTTATACACTAGGGCAGAAAGATAAAACACAATTTGCGTATTTAAGAAAATATTTACAAGGTCTGAGTGAGGGTAAGAGCAGAGAGATAATATTGACTACTTGATGATTTTGACTGCCCAACCTGAAAATAGGACTGTTTGCTTCTCTTTAGTAAGTGAAAATTTATGATACAGCTGGCTGTAAATGTATTGACTTTAGTTCTGTTTTTAATCTTCATGGGGTGTGCCTTTCAGATCCTTAAGTGATCTTTTAAATTGCTTTATAATTTTGTCTTCACATTAAAGCAAACCTCATTTTGATGGATAGCATCTAACCTAATAATTTACTTCCAAATTAAGGTTAAAACAAAAGGTTAATTACCTGCATAATAATATTATTGATGATCTTCTTTAGCTGTTCTTGTTATAGTGTTTCTGTAAGTACACCTGCTACAGGGTGATATTTCCAATTCTCTGTTATGAAGAACTAGGGGTGGTGGCATATCAATATTCACCTGTTCAGCCTAACATGAAATTTCAGACCCACCAGCGAGATGCAGCTCCAATTTGTGTTAACATTTCACTGGTACTAACATGTTTCCCCAGCCTCCCTTTTACACCAAAATCCCAAAAAGGAACTTACAGAAATTTCTATTGGTAGAAATTTTCTAATGTTTCTACTGTCAGAAAACATCCCATGACTGTGGGAATATATTTATTGACTATTTCTAGACTACCTGAACTGCAATTTGAGTCCATAACGTCCAGATTAATTATATTCTAAATAAGCTGCTAATTTCCAGAATAAATAAACTTGAAATTGACAAGGTTTAAGCTAACAAAATTTATGGAGTTTATTTGGACCGTTTCATATTTCTCAGTGAATTTTTGTGAAATGGAGACACAAAGAGGGACCCAAACTTTCATATATCACATATATATCAAGGAGGGATATGCTGTTTTAAACAATCAAAGACTGTGCTTTTTTCATGGAGTGGCATTACAGTAGGTGTTCTCCTCAGCTGGTTATCTATGCTGACTTCAAGTGCTTTTTACAGCTGCTGGGTTTCAGACATTACCCAGCACTATGGTTTGGAGCTCATCTGTAATCCCCATTTCTTGGTCATTTTTTGTGGGGTAGGGCACTCTGCCAGAATGCCAGTTGTACGAAGCCCATTGTGCCAGAACTCCTGCCTGTCTTGCTAAAAGAGTTATGGAATTTTTCTTAACAAATTATTTGTCACAGAGAAGTGTAAATTGTGACTTTTGAGATATAAGGGGGTCCTTTACTCTATACTTCTGAGAATATTCTTTTCCAAAGGGTGGGACTGTGGTCAACAGACAGGAAAATCAAAATGCTTGTAGAGCAGTTCTCTTCAGCCCAGCCACTACAACCTCTCATAAGCTCAGTCAGATTTCTTGGCTGTTAGGCTGTTTGGAGAATAACTTCTTTTAATATAGTATGGCAATTGTCTTATTTCCAAACTCACCAAACAGTTTTCTGGAACTTTTTTTTTCTAATTAATGGTAGCAATCTATTGTGAATTATTGGAATTTGTGTTACTGTTTGTGAAAGTTACTAATTTGACAATAACAAGTATCTATAGATGAAGACTCTAATCTCAGTGAAGACAAGGAATTACATCAAACTATCTTTTTATATCAAAATATGATGGTTCAGTATCTTCACCAGTGTGAAAAACTGAAGATCAAATACATTTGACAGTAAAGAGAGATTATCTGGAAGCAATCGTGTTTCAAAACACCAATGAAAATGTAATGAAATGTCCACAGAAGTGATTTTTTTGACAAGAAAATAATTTATGTTGTTGTTGTTTTGTAATTCTTATGTAATGTGTTTTGAGAGACCAGATACAATACTTCATTACTCCAATTTTGTTTCATTCTAGCTCTATTGACATTAAGAGAATTGAACTGGTGCTCACGTGAAATGTAAAAGTAAATCAGATGTTCTATTTTAATTTTTCCTCTTTGGTTTTACATTTATTTAAATTTCTTTTAAGTCAATGTCAAAAGCCTTCTGGGAGCAGAAGCATATTAGACACTTGACTTCTTTCACTGAAACTGTCAGCTTCAGCACAAAGTTAATCTGCAGAGAGAAAGCAGTTCTTTAGAAGTATTCCTCAGTCTTTTCCTCTTCTGTAATGTGTTGATTTTTATTTTTTCCATTGTGTAACACACCCATTTGAGTTTGAGTATAAAAATACACAAAAAGTGATACTAAAATATAAGCTTTTAAAGAAGAGACTTGGGTATAATATCTAGCATTAAGGATAGACTTTCCATTTGTTGAAAACACTTTGGACTCTCCCTCCAATACTTTCTTTATATATTCCCATAGCTATTTGTTTTCTGTGTTTTGTCAGCAATTTTCTCTTTGCTAGGTGTTATACTCTAGCTTCCATGAAAAGTTTGGACCTGTTCAGACGAATTGCAATATGTGATGGCCAATTCTCAAGCATATTGCTTTAGCACAGGCAGTGGGGAAGTTTGGCTATAAATGTGAAGAAAAAGCAGTTGGAATTCTTTGGCATGAGAGATAATACTGTAAAAAATAAAGACAATTATTTTGAAACCTTTCAAAAGTAACAAGCTCTTTTTTCCTATGTATTACAAAGGCATAACTTGAGAACTGGAACTGAAATCTTTAGGGTATTGGTCTTGCAGCTCTTAAAGGAGATAAAAACCATTTAATATAAATATGTACATTGGAAGTTATTTAGAACAAATTTTTAATATTCTGGGTAAATCCGTTATTTATTCACTGCTTTGGTCTGTAAAAAGAAAACTGTTTGAAAGAATAAGTAATGTGGCGAGAATACAGAAGATAAAAACCAAGACATATTTTACAGAATGTTGAACTCAAAACTAGCATTAAGATTTAGTTCAGAGGAAAAAGAGCCTGAAAGCTTTTGAGTGGAAAGGCTTAACCTGGGAAAGGTTGAGAATGTAGTTTAAAAGGAACTGTAGAAGTAGAACCAAGATCTTGTTTTCTCCATTTTAAGTTTGGCCTTTTGCAAAGTTAAAGGCAGATGGAGCAATTGAATGAGACTTCACAACATGCTGAACTTCAAGCACACTGAAGTAGCAGCTGTGTGTGTTTTATCCCCTAGGGCACACATTACTACAAGGTAAGACAGGGGCATTGCATCTTTCTTTTTTATGCACACATTCTCAGGAGGTGGAACCTCTGTTCAAAGAACACAAGCCAGCTGAGGACTTCATAAGACTGTCAGGGTCATTAAGAATTCCATTTGTTCACTTTACCGCTGATTGAGAACAGACAGGCACAAAAAAGAATTGAGACTTTTTATTCTTAGTCAGCATCTTGAAATCTGAGGATGATTCTGAGGGTGGCCCATGTTTCCCTCCTTTCACTCCTTCACTGCATATGTTCCATGTCATGCTACAGGATGAATTTTGTATAAATGGACAGTGTCCTCCAGAAATCTTTAGTGCTCACAATTGCTGTTAACCAGAGGACATGATCATCATGACCCACCTGACAACAGGAGACAGTACAGGGGTAGATGGGACTGAGGAGGAATAATAATGACAAAATGAATGAATGAATTTTTTGACAGGTCAGCTGCATTGTACATATGTGCTACTTGATGTCATACTTGTTTCATAAAATGTTATTTTCGTGGATTCTGGATTACTCATAATCAGGAAAATTATTTAGCCATCAGAGGCAATATGTTTCAAAGGAAGACAGTAAGTCTGTTTAGATAGACTATCCTATAAGTGACTGAATTGTGTCAAAATTTAGGCTGAAAAAAACCCCAAAAGAAAGTAAAAGAAATAAACAACTGGAAAACCTGTCATTCTAACCCTATCTGTATCTTTTCACACAGTAAACACATCCAAGTGTCAGGCTACAGTTTGAAGTTAATTCATTTTTCTGTCTATCTCAGCTGAATATTTTTGAAAAGCAGAAAAAAATAAGACTTTAAGCAAACTAAAAGCTCATAAATGCTCAGAAGAAGATCGCAGAGATTTAGTATATGCAAGATCACAGAATCCTAAAAGCATAGAATTTTTGGAGTTGGAAGGGACATGAGAGATCATCTAGTTCTAACTCTCCTGCCATGAGCAGGGACACCTTCCAGTAGACCAGATTGCACAGAGGTCTGTCCAGCCTGGCTTTAACACTTTCAGGGAAGGGGCACCTACAGCTTCTCTGGGCAACTTGTGCCAGCAACGTGTCTCAGCACTCTCATAGTGAACCGTTCCATCCTTGTAACTAATCTGAAGCTGCCCTCTTTCAATTTAAAGCCATTCCCCCTCATCCTATTACTACATGTCCTGCTTTTCTGTAGGCCCCATTTAGGTATTGGAAGGTTCTATAAGGTTTCCCCAAAGCCTTCTCCCATCCAGGCTGAACAGCTTCAACTCTCTCAGCCTGTCTTCAGAGGAGAGATGTTCCACCCTCCTGATCAACTTAGTGTCTTTTTTCCTGACTTGATCCCACAGGTCCACATCTTTCTTGTGCTGTGGTCCTGGCACCAGAAAAAATATTCCAGGTGGGATCTCACAAGAGTAGAGTAGAGGAGCAGAATCAGCACCCTCTCCCTCTTTCCCATGCTGGTTTTGCTGTGGCCCAGGACATAGTTGGCTTTTTAGACTGTGGGTTCACATTGCTGGGTCAAGTTGAGATTCCTGTCCACCAACACCCCAAGTGCTTCTCCTTAGGGACATTTTCTTTTCATTCTCTGCCCAGCCTGTACTTGTGCCTGGGATTGCCCTGGCCCAGATACAGGACCTTGTACTTGGTTTCGTTGAACTTCATATACTTTACATGAAGGCCCATTTCTCAAGGTTGTCTAGGTCCCTCTGGATGACATCCCTCTCCTCCAATGTGTTGACTGTACCACACAGCTTGGTGTTGGTGGCAAACTTGCTGATGGTGTCCTCGATCCCACTGTCCATGTCACTGACCAAGATGTTAAACAGCAGCGCCAGTCCTAATACCAACCCTTGAGAAAAGCACTCGGGCATTTGGAGCTGTTTGAAAGTGGACAATGCTTCATGTGTATATATAGAGGAAGCAGCAGCAAAAAACTGCAAAAGCAGCAAGCATACATTATTAAACTGGTAGTAGAAAACAATACATAGATAATGTTCTAATTATTATGTTTAATATCAAATTTTTGAATATTACAATTTCTAATCATATTCACTTCTGGACTTTTTTTGTTCCCATGAGATACCCAGCTGTTGCATGTATTGAACATCTAAGAAGATGTCTGTTCTCTTGTGTTGCATAACAATTTGGTCTGGATACATCAAACTTTAATTGGTAAGCCAACACTTCCTTGCTTTCTGCATCAGCTTTATCAATCCATGGATTTCAATCTCTGAAACACTGAATAAAGCATTTATGGTCTAATAAGTTCCCTTCAGGCTTTTATTTTTCCTGATAATTATTCTAAAAAATTGCTTCCAGAATAATTTCTCTCATATGATTTCATAAAAGCAATTATAAAATTTTGCAACATATAATTAATGTTACTTCAAAATTTTTTTTTTTTGGAAGCAGGCTAAGGCATCAGAGAGAGTTCAAAATGTAAAAGCCCCACCCCTGCATTGGCAATGAAACAAAAAAAGATGCTAACATTGGGACAAGCAAGCAGTGTTTATCTACCTCACAGTATACTTAACTTGGAACTGATTCTGTCTGTGAATGGGGATTTTTCCTCACATGAAAAGTATTTGATTGATCCTTCAGTGTCCAGTAGCTAAAACTAATTCAGCAGCAGTATGCAAAGGTCTCCATTCCACATGAAGATTCCTAATTTTGTTGATGGTATAGGGTCTCAGCTGGGAAATTTCTCTCACATTTTGGTTCAGTTGGTCAACAGGATTAAAACCTACCAACTTAGAAAGAGAGGAGAAATACACATTTCATTCATTTCACTTAATCACAGGCTTTCTATAGCTACCGCTAGCACCTGTTCAGTCAGCATAGGTGGCTGCTTTCCAGAGTGCAGTTCAATTTTTAGAAAATTCAAAAGGAAAATTTTCTAGAAACTTTGACATTATTCTGGATTTACCTTAGTATACCAACCAAACCCTGTTTTATATTAGGATACAGAGAATTTCACTGTACTGCCAGTTCATTCTACACTGGCAGGCCCAATGACTATGTGAAATGACAGCCAGAGTTGTTGACATGTTACATATGTTCTAAAATACCCCCTTAAGTCTTGTAAGTCAGGTACAGATGCCTCACAATGAAGGGAGTAATAAAATAATAAAATATTCCTGTTTTCACTTTTTTTTTTTTAACATAGAAACCCTATTTTGGTAATAGTACAAGAGCAACTCAAAATGGGAAAGGTGGGTTTGAAGAATAAAAGACATGATCAGACTTCTAGAAAGACAGGTGAGAGTGGAGTCTAGCTTTGCCTGCATCAAACACTTGTTCTGTTGGTTATGGCAGTGTATTTCATCTTGTAATCAACACTAGTCTTACACTTTACGGACTAATAAAATGACTGGATGCAAAAACAGTACTCATAAAAAATGTTCTTAGGCAAACACATCTTTACATCAAAACCCTACTCTACTGTCCAGGGAATAAAGTACAGCTCCACTGTAATTTAGTCCTGACACAAAACCAAAAACTGTAGCCTTATTGTTGAGGAGTCATAAGTGAAATTAATTTCCTTTCAAATTCAGTTGTATTATCCCAGGTAGCTTTTTTTTTTTTTTTTTAAATTTCAATTGCTGCCACAGTAAGTTGCACCCAAAACTGAGAACTGTATGTGGTGCAGAATGTACTATAGTTACCATATCGATTAGCATAAATAAAAAAGTGAGGTAAAGTTAAAATATCTTCTTAGGAGATCTGGTAGGAAACCCAGTAGTACATCAGAGAAGCTCAGGTGGGAATACAAGTCTGTGATTTATTTTGGAATGTCTAATGATCAATAACATATTTGGCTCAAAAAAATGGTTCCAGGAAGAGCTGCTTCAGAGCTGGCAAAAGGCTTTTCCATATTTTAACCATGGCCTATTTGCAGTCTGTCCTGATTTAGGAAGGGGTACTCAACATTTTCCCGTTTAACATTTTCTTCTGTTTTCTTAAGATTATTTAGTTCACTGATTAATATCTCTGAGAAACTTAGTGAAATCATAAAAAATCTAAAGCCTTCCAAAGCAGACCTGGGAAAATTGACACATATTTGTATGATACCAAGTATGCACAAATACTTGTACCAACTCCCAGGCTAAATTTGGTTGAGACAAATTATACATCCATAAGACAAAAGTAAGCTTTTCCCCACACCATTTCTTTTTCTATAAAAAGACAAAATAAACTTAGCAAAATCAAACTAACAATACATAAAATAGTTTGACTAATATTTACTCTCCCAATAAGTCACTTGTGATGAAAACACAAACAAATCACAAACATTAATAAACTAATAAGCAATTATAGTGGCAATTGAAAGTTCCATTGGCCAGCCCCACACAGTTCATCTGTTGGCAAGATCCTATTAAAAAATAAAGTGAAATTTGCCCTAATACAGACCAATTATAAAAAGGAAGGGAAAATTTTTTGTCTGGCATAATGCTACTAAAGCAACAACTTCAGTTTGAAATGCTGGCACTCCTGTATTTATCAAAAAGGTAACCAAAAACTAAAAGAACCTAAGATAAAAATGATGATCATATCTTCATGTTCTCTGTGAGCCTTTTCCTGGAAATCTGCTTGCAGTTCCCACACTCTGCTTTTAATCTCCAGGGTGCTGGCATTCCTAGAAAAAGAAAACAATACAAACTTCCTGGCACATTACCCATTAGTGAATCAAGTTTTTTAACTGCGTGAACTTAAGTTTAGTTTCAACTTCTATTACATGAAGTGCTTGTTCTTTCCCCCATACTTTCAGGGGGGGGTCTCCTCTGCTTAATTTCTTGTCCCGAGGGAGTGATACTGCCTGTAAAAATCGACAACTGCTGCAGTTTGTGGCTTAGGGAGTTCTTTAACTGCTTGAACTGGGTCTCTTTTTAGGGTTTTTATCACGTTTCTTGTTCTCACCCCAGAGCCATGTATTAACCTTATCAGTTTGACAGATAAGCCTTGCTTCACTTACTCCAGTGATTTTAACTCTTTGCTGTCTGGCATCTCTCTGCAGTAATATTGACTGGATTTCAATCTTGACTGATTTATGATCAGAGTTTGATCTCGGAAGCTGTACATGGCACCATTTTAGTAGCAGTTTGCTAACCCAGGCAATCATTTGTGGTTTCAGTTCTAATTAAGAGTTGACATGTATTACCGCAGGCCTGGTTCCTACGGTATATCACCGTGTCCCGCAGCTATAGGGAGGAGGAGGAGGAGAAGATCCAGCAGGCAGGAATTGTGCAGCAAGATTGATTGATTGATTGATTGAATTATTTTACAAACTCTTTTATAGACTTTTTTCTTCATAGTCTAATTGGACAAAGGACCAGCCACCCCTTGGAGGTGATTGGCCAAAATCCTAAAACATCCATTATCAAAATATTTTCTACTATACCATAAACAAGACTTTCCAAGGTTGCAGGTGGCTTGGTTGTTTACATTCCCTGCTACCTCTTCTGTGAGAGAGAAAAGTCTCTCACGGACTTAGAAAAATAACAAGAAGATCCTCACTAACAGCATTTTTGTACCTACAATTCCCCCTTTTTGTTTTATAAGATAACAACCCTACTATTAATCCTAAATAGAAATCTACATCAGTTATTAATTCTAAATATGTCCTTAAGGCTTTAACTATCTGACTCCATAACAAGAAATTCAAAATTCAGTCTCTGCTTGTGGAAGGACCATCTGCCTGATGGTTGACATCCTGGTCATCATCAGAAGAGTCATTAGGCTGATGATCTACATTCTGGTTGCCATTTGGATGGTTGGCGTTCTGGTCATCATTTGGAGGTTGCCTGTTCTGCCTCTGGTGCCGTAGGTCAGGGCGAACGCATTTTGAAGGTAGCCACCATATCCCAGTATCTGTGGAAACGCAAGCATACCCACGACCCCAAATGATAAGCTCATGTGGGCCTTCCCACTGGTTAGTGAGTAAATTCCGTACCCAGACTTTTGCCCGGGGCAGTTGTGTCTCGCCTGCAGACTGCAATGAGAGAAAATGATTCAGAATAACAGGATTATTTGAAGTTTGTGGTACTGTAAGGTGATTAATTGTATACAAAGCTTTTGCTAGTCGGCTCTGTGGGGTTTCTCCATGCATTCCCCTTTTCTGTTTGTCCAAAACACGCTTCAAGGTACCATGAGCGCGTTCGACAATGGCTTGGCCAGTAGGAGAATGTGGGATACCAAAGGTATGGTCTACACCCCATAGGTGTAAAAACTGCCGTGTCTTCTCTGAGGCGTAGGCAGGACCATTATCGGTTTTCACAGAAGCTGGCACGCCCAGGACTGAGAAAGCCAATTTCCAATGGGCAATGACATCACGGCCCTTCTCTCCAGTGTGAGCAGTAGCCCACATAGCCGAGGAGAAAGTGTCAATAGACACGTGCACATATTTCAGCCGACCAAATTCTGGGATGTGAGTTACATCCGTTTGCCAAATCTGCAAGGCTTTCAGCCCTCTGGGGTTTACCCCTGCTGGCAAAGGCGCAGCGAGTCCGTGACAGTCAGCACAAGCGCTGACAATGTCACGCGCCTCGGTTGGCGTTAAATGGAACTGCTTCTGCAGGGTATGTGCACTTTGATGGAAGAAACCGTGCGATGCCTTGGCTTGTGCAATCTTGTCAGGCTGAGGCCCTACCCACGCAGGGTTGGCCAGCATGTCAGCCCTGGCATTGCCTTCTGTTAGAAACCCTGGTAAATTGGTGTGGCTTCGAATGTGCAGAATGTAATACGGATGCACTCGAGCCTGAATCACAGACCACAAGGTTTGCAACAGTGAAAACAGAGCCGCATTGTTCACCTCCTTCAGAAGTGAACAATCTAAGCGTTGGGTGATATCTGCTACATAAGCAGAGTCAGTAACCAAATTCAAAGGTTCCTGTGAGAATCGCTGAAAAGCCATGGTAACAGCCCTTAATTCAACTAACTGAGCAGAGCCTGACTTGTTTTCCTTCAGCACCTGCCATTCCGATCCCTCCTTCCAGGTAACAATGGCTTTCCCAGTTTTCCCTGAACCATCCGTAAAGACGGTGGGTCCTTGCACTGGCACTCGGCTATTTCTCGGCCGCAAGGAAAGTACGGTCGATTTTTCCAGCTGCAGTAATTTATGGCTGGGCAGATGGTAAGTGATCTGCCCTGAAAAGTTTTGCAGCGCGCTTTGCAAAGGAGCACTATGGATGAGGCTCCACTCAAAGTATTCCTTTGAGATCGGAATGACAATTACTGCAGGATCCGCAGCCATCAGTTGCAAACACCGTTGGCGGCATTTGATTATCAGAGAAGCAACCAATTCAAACACTGTGGTCACAGTCCTTTTTGGCTGGTGAGGCAAAAAGACCCATTCTAGGATATGCAAAGGATCAGGCCATTGTGCATTCCACTGGCCAATGATACCTGTAGGATGGAGGTCTGGAATAGTAATGTAAACAGTGATAGCAATGGAGGGATCCACTCGATAGACCTGACGAGCGGAAACAGCCCGTTGGACCTCCTGCAGCGCTTGCCGCGCTTCCGGAGTCAACTCCCGAGGTGAATTCAGACCAGGGTCCCCTTTTAATATATTAAAAAGAGGGGAAAGCTGCTCTGCAGTTAGACCTAAATAAGGTCGTAACCAATTGATGACACCCAACAGCTTTTGAGCATCATTCAAGGTTTTAATCGAATCCGGGAATTGCACCTCTTGGCACTGGATAATTTGGTCCAAAATTTTCACTCCTAAATATTTCCAAGGAGGATGCTGTTGAACTTTCTCCGGAGCTACCTCTAATCCATAGGCATGCAGAGCAGCGAGCAGCTGAGGCTGTATTCTCAGCAGCTCGTCCCGAGTGGATGCTGCCACCAGGATATCATCCATGTAGTGGTAGCAGCGTGCATCAGGAAACTGCTTGCGAACTCTGGCTAAAGCTTGGGTGACATTCCACTGACAGATAATTGGGCTGTTCCTCATCCCTTGAGGGAGGACCTTCCATTGGTATCTCTTAGCAGGTTCAGCATTGTTAATGGCAGGCGCAGTAAAGGCAAATTTTGGTTTGTCATCAGGATGCAAAGGAATTGTGAAAAAACAATCCTTTAAATCAATGATCAGGATGTCCCACCCCGTAGGAATCATGGTGGGAGAGGGCATGCCAGGCTGCAATGCCCCCATACCTTCCATTACTGCATTAACTTTCCGGAGGTCCTGCAATAACCTCCATTTCCCTGATTTCTTCTTAATTACGAAACAGGAGCGTTCCAGGGGCTAGTAGAAGGTTCAAGGTGCCCCTGTTGTAACTGTTCCTGAACCAGCTGATGAAGGGCGTCTAACTTCTCTTTTGGTAGGGGCCACTGCGGCTCAAAGACTGGTGTGTTAGTCAACCACTGCAAAGGCAGTGTAGGATGCTGTGCGCCCTTACACACAGTGACCCCTGCTAAAAATTTGTCCCAATCCGTACGCCCCAAGCTGCCAACACATCCCGCCCCCAAAGGTTAAGGGAAGTGGTAGCAACATAAGGCCTGATTGTAGCTGTGTGCCCCTCTGAGTCCTTCACCACCACAGGCCGTTCGCTTAGATAGCTCTGTGTGGTTCCTCCTAATCCTGCGATGGCCGATCCCACCGGGGCTAAAGGCCATGAGGGAGGCCACGCAGAGAAGGAGATGATGGTTACATCAGCACCCGTATCAATCAAACCTCGAAGCTGAATCCGGGGTGGACGGGCGTTCGGCAGGATCAGGGTACATGTCATCTGTGGCCTTTGGTCAGAGATGTCTGCAGTCCAGAAGGCCTGCGGAAGTCCCATAGATCCACTGCCGTTATCTTCGTGAGTTTGTTGCTCTATCCTGGGGACACAAGACTTAAAAGGCACTAATTTAGCAAGGCAGGTCTTTTCAGGAATAGTTACAGGGGGTTTTTGCGTGGAGACCATAGCGCAAATCTGACCTTTAAAGTCAGCATCAATAACTCTTGAGTGCACTAAGATTCCTTGATGGGCAACATCAGGTTTTCCTACCAGCATCGCACTGGATCCCTGGGCTAAGGGTCCATATGCATCCAAGGGAACCTTATAAATACCGCTAGAGTCTAAGACGACTGCGGCTACGGTGTGGACGTCAAACCCGTCTGATCCGTGGGTGCCGTCTGATCCCTGGGTGCCGTCTCTAGGGTGGCTGGGTAGGCCTGTGCCTGTACCTGTGCCACTCTCTGGGGGAGTGACTGCATCGGAGAGCAATTCCCCCTTCTTGCACCCCGGCGGAAGTTTCCCGACAAAGGCTGACCATTGGCATGAGTCTGTGATCTACAGTAGCCCGTGCAATGCCCTGGCCTGCCACACCTTTTGCACTGGGGGATCAGTGTGTTCTCTTTTTGGCTAGGCTTAGGCCGCTTCCGTTTCTTCACCTGTTTTGGTTGCTTTGGTTCACGACCAGAAGATGCGTGAACAGGCTGCAGGAACACAGCCAAAGCAGGCCTTTTCTGGTTCCCAGATCCCACCTTAGCGCAGGCTTCAACCATGTCTGTTACCTCAGGATCCCCTGGTAAGGCATCTATGATTTTTCTGCACTCCTCGTTTGCGTTATCTCTCACTAACTGCCTTAACAACAACTGTCTTAACCCGTCATCCTCAACCTGCTTCTCGAGAGAAGCAGCAACTTTCTCTACAAAAGAAAGGAATGACTCTGATTTCCCTTGAACTATTTCAGTATATCGCTTTCTGGGTGCTGACAACTCTATGGTTTTCAACAGGGCAGCCATGCCAACCTGTTGTGCTTGCTGCAGGATGCTAGAGGGCAAGTTACCCTGTAGACTGGGATCAGAGAAGGGACCAGTCCCCATCAAAGCATCCACTCCTGCTGTCTGTCTAGGATCAGCAGCAGGGAGCTGCAAATTTGCTAATGCAGTCTTGCCAGCCAGCTTTCTCCAGGTTGTTTCAAAAACTGTAAATTGTACAGGTTGAAATAGAATTTGACCTAAGTGTCCGATATCAAATGGAGAAAGCAAATCTGTCTTTATCACCCTTATTATTTGCATAACCTCAGCAGAACCTAGCCCATATTGTGCCACCTTGGATTGGAGGTCCTGGGCAACTTTCCAAGCAATTACCTCATGCTTGTCATGCTCTCCTGAATCTGGGAGAGCCTTATACACTGGGAAAGCTCGGATCTCTTTTGGGGAACCAGTACCATCCTGAACTTCGGGCACAGCCTGCGGATTGAGTGTAACAGCTCCCCGGTTACCCCCAGAATCCTCAGATCTATTTGGCATTCCAAGGATTTCTAATAACCTCCAGTCACCCTCCTCCAATACTCGCATCTTAACAGACTCTAAGAAGCGATTATAATGCCTCGGACACACTGTTACCATGCAGTCCAGAAAAGTCCAGGGGTGAGACCGGCGCAGCCTTTTTCTTCGCCGCGCGGCTACAGCCGCCTGACGACCTGAGGCCAGAACCTCATCTGCCTCACTGCCTGACGAAGAATCATCAGGCAAAGGCAACTTTGCGGTGCTGGGAGGGAACAGAAATGTACGGGGAGGTGAGGCCCTTTGGCTAAGTTCACCAGAGCCAGAACAGACAGGACAGACTGCAGCTGGCTGCGCGGCAGTTTTTACAGCAGTCTCTTTACGGGAGGCCGTCTCGGCCAGATCCGACCGAGCCGGTACTGAAGCTGCAGCCGACTCTGGGAGCTACGGCTGCGCTCAGCGCCCGCCGCCTCTGCCCGCCACTCAGCAGCCGCCGCCACTTCCGGGTTTTCCCGCGGCAGCTGTGTTCCCGGTATTGCCGCCGGCCGCGTCGTTTCTCGGCTCGGAGCCACGGCTCCCGCTTCTGGCAGGGGGGGCGAGGTGGCGCGGACGGCGAGGGCGGCGCGGACGGCACGGCCGCGCTGGCGCCGCTTGCGGCGCGGGCTCGGGCATTCGCCGCTCTAACAGGCTGAGCAAGTCCTCCATCCTTCGGGATAGGTTTCGCAGCTCTGCCAGAAAGGGCAAATGCTGCATAAAAAGGTCCATGGTTCGGTTCTGCGACTGTGCAGAACAGTCCAGCGCCAGGGAGGGCAGCGGAGCACAGCCAGGCAGTCCCGGGAGGGGCACTCCCGGCGCAACGCCCGCTAAGTTAGATCCAGGTGCATACGGAACCGAACTAGGACGCTCTCTGGGCGTCCAGTTGGCTAAGTCGCTAATCTGCGGCCCTGGATAAGCCGTGGCTGCCGTCCAGCCGAACGGCAAGGCAGGCTGTGCGCTCTGCCTCTGCCCTGACCCCCCCCGCCTCTGGCGGCGCGGGGTTCCTGGGGGCTGCGGAGTCCTGAGACTGTGCAGGGTGAGCCGGCACAGGCTCTGCCTGTGGAGCTGGGGGGGTTATTCCAAATCCACCATCACTTGCCCCGGAAGCCCAGTCAGCGGGGCCCCCCCTCGGACATTCCTCCGTCACTCATCACCGAGATAGGTGAGCCAGCCCTGCAATCACAGTCAAGGGCTGTCAGCAGGATAAATAATGACCGCCAGGTTTTGTATAATTCTAACGCTGCCAGCTCCCCTGTCGGGAGCTCGTGTCGGACAGCAGAGCTGAGTTCCTGCCATAAGGCAAAGTCCAGGGCAGTATCTCTGTCCATGGAAATCCCTTTTAAAGTAGCCCAGTCTAATAATTCCCGAACTGAGTTTTCAGGAATGGAGGTGCGCAATGTGCTAAACACACCTTTCCGGACCAGTACGACAGCGTCGTTCTGAGAGCCGCTGTTCGCCATTTCTCAGTTCTGTCGGACCTCCCGGTCCCGGGGGGGTAAAAGGAACAGCGTACCTCTACAGGAATTCAGCTTGGCTCGCAGCATGCAGGACATGTCAGAGAGTGCAAATCACGTCGGGGTCACCAAATATTACCGCAGGCCTGGTTCCTACGGTATATCACCGTGTCCCGCAGCTATAGGGAGGAGGAGGAGGAGAAGATCCAGCAGGCAGGAATTGTGCAGCAAGATTGATTGATTGATTGAATTATTTTACAAACTCTTTTATAGACTTTTTTCTTCATAGTCTAATTGGACAAAGGACCAGCCACCCCTTGGAGGTGATTGGCCAAAATCCTAAAACATCCATTATCAAAATATTTTCTACTATACCATAAACAAGACTTTCCAAGGTTGCAGGTGGCTTGGTTGTTTACATTCCCTGCTACCTCTTCTGTGAGAGAGAAAAGTCTCTCACGGACTTAGAAAAATAACAAGAAGATCCTCACTAACAGCATTTTTGTACCTACAGACATGCTAATTCCTCATTATCAGATGTCAATGCAAATGTTACGTTTTGCTATTTATCAGAACGACAGACTTGCTCACCATGTCTCAGCTCCTCCAATGAGCACAACAAAAGATCTGAATTACTAGACCATGTTTCAGGAATGTTTTATGGGTTCTATGCCCTTCAATTCTTCCTGTAAAATTCTCTCTCACCGCATTCCAAAGCTCTGCCTGAAGCTTTTGGACACTATCACATTTGGCAGCAAGCAATGCCTCTTCCTGCAGCCTTTTTTTTTTGTTTTCCTCATTTAACTGAAGGAACAAGTCTTTCACAAATCTTGTAAAGATAATATTATCTCATCTTCATATTTTTGCATAACCAATTGCTCATTATTCCAATTTTTTCATGCCAACTCCACTCCAGGGATGTAGGGCTATTAACAAATTTTTCCAGGAAGGACAACAAAATATTTTCTTTACACTGGCCACCCAGAAGAGCCATTGTCCCCAAAAGCTCTCATACAGGGAGTAGCTGGGGCAAAGTTTCCAAGAGTTCATACATAAGGAACCACACAGCCTCCCACAGAGGGAACTGCACAATTTTCAAAGGCACTTTCAGTCAGAGAACAGTATCATGCAAAGACTACAGCAAAATAATGTTATGATCTCAGAGGTGGCTCTGCCCTATTTAAGGTACAAACAAGACCACGTACCAAAGTCAATAGTACAGATTTTATTTTACAGTAAATATGGGGGAAAGAGAGATAGAAACAGGAAAGGGAAGAGCAGGGAGAGAAAGAGTGAGAGAGAGACAGATTAAGTAGAAAGGTAGTCGTTACCCTGTGGATCCAGAAGCATCCCATTTATCCTTTTCACCCTGGGCTTGTCAGTGGTGAGGTTCCTGTGAAATATAGAGTTCAATGGGTTAATTCAGCTATATGTGGGAGCACCCAAGTACCTTCCCCGTGAGTGGGATGTTTTACACTGTCTTTTACAGCAACATTGTGGATCACACGCAGTCCTCTGCTCGAAGGCCTCAACAAATGAATCTGGGGGCTGTGGTCTCCCCTCACCGAACCCAGCCAGAGCTTATTTTCAACACAGCTGCTGAGTTGGCTTTCCACATGGATACATTCTTCTCCCCCAGCCTGGTTTATTTTTTCTTAAACCTGAGATAATTGGACAATAGTACCACCTTTACATTATCTCAAGTTCCTGTCAGGTGGCTTAACTCACATTCCAAATTCCTGGAATCCAGGAGGCATATTCAGAGGAGGATGAAGGAAGGAGAGGGAAGAGTATGGGCATCAGTGGTGCAGATAAGCAGTTGTTTCTTTGCATAATTTGCAAAGAAGAGTCCTTTAGTGATTTTAACAGTGTTTAATACAATTATTATTTTTAAATCTCTTACATGTGGCCACTAAATTCTAGATTCCAGGTTCTCTTTAAAGGCTAATAACGTTAAAAATAATGCCCTTTGCTTCTACTTGTTTAGTGATTTTGCTGATGACTTGGCTGACTTTAAATAATTTTTATTTTGTGAAGAACAGAATGTGGATGTTTTCAATTAGATTATACTAGCACACTAAAAATTGCATTGTAGTTAAGAGGGAAAACAAAACAAAACCACAAAATTCACACAAACCAACAGGTTTTTCAAATTAAATTTTTTTTCATCTCTATAGTCTGTTATATTCAACAGCATCTGGAACACCACAGTAACTGAGGAAGAGTTTTCATTTGGTGACTGCTGTACATGGGCAAAGGGAGAGGGGAAGGAAGGAACATTCCATGTTGCTGGTGGACTAAACTGGGACAGTAGAACTAGCAAAAAGTTTCATATTCAACATCTCTGATTAAAACATGATCTTCCAGTTCTCTTCCCTGGCTTCCCTTTTAGTCATATCTGTTTTGCAGACCCTTTTTGTTTTGATCACACTCATAATGAAACTGGCATTTGCACGTTCCCTTGGTTTGCTTTTCAATCACCAGCTGTGGTAGGTTTATGGAAATATGAGAGTTGAACTGACTGAACATGCTTATGTGGATGTGCAAAAGATATACATAAGGCTCACAATACGTGTTCTTTCCAGATGGGTGTCTTCCCTCAATGAAATTTCTGTTCGCTGCAGAACAATTATGTTCAATAAATCTTGTCACTAAATCAAGCCTTGTACATTCAAGTAAGAATAACTAGAATAAGATTTAAATAAATGTCAATGCAACTTTTCAAAATCTGCAATTATACTTGCACAATTGCAGTCCTTACCACAAACTTGCAGCCAAAATATACTCCTGTATATTTTGTCTACTCCTGTAGACTGCATTACCCATTCTTTTATTACACCTGATTTTTCATCAAGCAGAGCATTTTACAATAGATGACATTCTGTAAAGTTCCATGTGTTCCTCAGTGATATGTTTAGTCATGCCAAACTTAAGCTTTCTTAAAATTAAAAGATTTGGATTTAAAGATATTTAAGAAGAAAAAGAAAAAGAGTGAAAGAAAAAAAATTCTGGTCATATACAAACATTATTCTTACCCTCTCCAAATTAGGTAAAATCTTTTGTGTGTTCACTAGAAATAAAATTCACTGCAGCACAAAATAAGTAGAAATTCTCCAAACATTTTTTTCCTCAGAAAGTTAAACACAAAGGTATCGATAGCAAGCCATTATGAAGTCCATGCAATTTTCTGTTGTTCCTTGTCGTGTAATTGTTTTCTGAAACCATTCTATTTCTTCTAGTTTTATTTTAAGTTTGCATCTTTCCCCAATAACTTAACAAACTTAGAATTCAGAAATTAAATTTACAAAGTCAACTTTCAACATTCTTCTTTGGATTATCAGCATCAGAAAAAGTTCTCGTTGCAGCAAAGTAGAATTTGATAGTGACAGGGAAAATACATTCATTTTAGTGATGATACTAAATCATATTTCATAACTAAGTAATCAAAACACTTTGCAGATAATAATTAGCCCTAACATCCCCCTGTGATCTTATTATAATGCTTTTACACAGAAAAACACAGAACAAATTAACAAAAAGTCATGTGAAATCAGTCCTGGAGATGGCATGATAGTGTTCTGAGCACCCTCACTGTTCACCATGTGTGATAACATCTATTGCATAACTGGATGGGTACTAAATTTCCAGTCATTTAATTTTGAATGAGGGCATAAAATTTTAAAGGAGTATCTTTGCTTTACGGATCTCAAATTTACATTTACTTCTTCTTTTAAGAATACACCAAGTTTCTAAATTCCCTAGAGTTCCTTGTAATATTCCTAAAGGAGGAAGTGACAGAGAAAACTACAGCTGTTAGGCAACTAATTAGGTACAACCAAGTTTATTATCCCTTTAATTATATTGTCTTAACTCTGATTTACTTCTGTCTCCACCTATACTCATCAGCAGTTAAAGCAAAGGTCTGCACAATATTAATCAGTGTACTCAACATAACTGTGTCAGCTTAACGTAAAATGCCCAAAAAGAACATCTTCCTGGCTGAGTAACCGACCTGTAGATTATCTGAATTAGTAACAAAACACGGTGAAAAAAATAGTCCCAGGGGAACTAGCACTGCAGTGTAGGCTGTTAGGATCTACTGCAGATTCAAAAAAAAGTCATTTTACAGTACTCTGGAAAAGATTTCAGTGGCGTGAAATCACATGTGTATAGACAGCAAGTAATTTTAATTAGAAGGCTAGTCACTAGAAATTAATGATGGGTGCAACACTACTAATGCTTCAAACCTGAGATATTCCTCTTTTTAACACAATAGAAACTCTAATGACATAGTTTGTTTTCATATAATATTTTCTGCTAAATATTCTTGAAAGGCTTTTCCAAGCAACTTACACTAGGTAACAGTCAATTTTTAGAAGGTGATACTCACACACAGTTCCACTTTTTTTCTATATATTCATTTAAATTAGCAGAGAAATAGCACCTACCATGTGAAGTAAAATTCTCCACTATCTTGTTCCAAAATCTGTATTTCCTACTGATTTGTGACGATTGACAAGTTTTTGGCATTTCTGGGTCAACCTCACTTTATTTGGTCCTGATTTTTGCCTATTGCATTCTTTATTGGAGGTCTCCTTGTCTATCTGCATACTTTACTGTGAAATAGTAATGTCAGCTTGAATTTTGCCTCTGGCTTGCCATGGACCTGATTTAGTAACAACTTGTCATACAGCAGCCTGATAAGCAGCCCTGTGCTTCCTTGTCCTCCCTAGCCTGCCTGGTACTAATCCAATGCCTCCATGATGGGTGCCTGTTGGGGGAACAGCTCTGGAGACCTCATTTAGCCCCATCAGGGTCTACCAACACCTGAGCAAATTTGAAGTCAGCTAACATATCACTTCCAGACACGGGATTTGCTTCCCCATATGTGTGCTTCAAAGCTTGAAATTCCACTGCAATGTCTACACTGTGGCCCTCTATCCTAACAATTTCTTAGGTACGATCAGGTCCTCCAAGAACATCTGCAGGAAGCAACTTACTCTCCCAAGGTGTTTCAGGGTTTTTTTGTTTACTTTTGAACTCAGTGTCAAAACAAAGCCATACTCTTTAGCTGAAATTTATAAGGCACTTAAAACCAGGCAGATTTCCTGTAAAAATATATATGCATAATTTCTATTTCATGTGTGTTTATATGCATTCTATGAATGCTTTCAGAGCTCTTTCTTCAGATTCCCTATGTATAACTTGTGAACAGAAAGTTTATGGCCTCATAATTAAAAAACTTCTACTTCAGGTAAAACATTTAATTCCTCTACAGTCATTGTTCGCAGTTACGACTTTTATGTAGAGTCAAATAGATAAACAATTTTCTGTGAAAAAATGTTATTATTTTTGTTCTACTTTCACTGATATTTTTGTTGGCAATATAAAAAACAAGCTTTCAGCTTGCACTATTACTTTCTTCTTCTCAGCCACAAACTGAATAGATATTGAGGGATATATGGATACCTCCTTCCCAGAGAATCATGTTGAAATAAATGAATATCTCTGAAGATCTGTCTTCCTTTGGTTATCTTCCTTTCAAAAACAATAACAACAAAACTATTTCAGTGATAGCTTTTTCTATCACCTGAGCTTTTTCTCTACCAAAAGTTAATTGTTATATTTAAGGAGAAATTTTTGAACGAGTGCAACTGTTTTAAAAATAATTTTTTTAGTAATTTAAAAGACATGTTGCTGATTATTAGCATCATGAACTTAACATACCAAAGGGAAAAAAAAAAAAGCCTCATCCCAATTGTCAGAAGGAGAAATGAGAAAGAAGACTGAAGGAAAAAGGAGAAATGAGAAAGCGGAAAGCAGAAAAGGAAAGGGGAAAAGGGAAAGGAGAATGAAGGGAATGACAAGGCAAGACAAGGCAGAGGAGTAGCATATGGACTCAAATGGATGCATAAAACACAGGCACATATGGCCTCCTCCTCCTGAAGTTTCTTGATGGCCACACACCTAGTGTGAGTGGCAAGGCTTGTTTATCATCACAGGCTCCTTGTTTGTTTTGTGAGGTTTCTGCATGTTTTGGTTTTGGTTTCACGTTTTTGCCTTTATTTCCCAATTGCCAGAGATCCCTATAAGATGTTGAAACAATCATCCTCAGTCTCTCCCACACTGTCATCAGTGAGCATGACTGACCAGGCTTGGTTCTCATCACTGCATCTTTCATCATTTGTCTGTCTTGTTTCCAGGCACAGCCTCACATAGAGCCACTCCACTCCTTAGCCTGGCACAAGCAGGAAATTTTTTAAGCTGTCAAATACCTGCACTATTCTGGAACTCTGCCTTCTGGACTATAAATAAACACAAATGTACATCAAGCACAAAACAGAATGTGCCTCTGTTGTATTCTGGCACTTAGTCCAAGAATCGTTATTCCACCTGTAGTTGATATAATACTCAGAAAGCTGGAAAATCTTTAGGTCATAATGACATTGATATGCACACCCTGGCCTAACTCCTGCACTTCAGTGCGATGTGCCCACAAATGTTTGTGGTACTCCTTACTGGAGTATATCTCACCAGATAGTTATACATTTCCTTGGAGTTATGCAGTGCCACAACTCAATGCAACAGAGACTAAATACATCAGTGGAGATTTTGATAATATATTAGGAATAAAAACTACACTGGACAAAGCCCTGGGCAGCCAGATCTCAGCTGACACAGCTTTCAGTGAGGGATTGGATCATGGATTTCCAGAAGTTGCCTCCAAGATAAGTGTAGTGGTTTGGTCCAAAATACTCATTACTGTTTATCTTCTGTGAGATAAGAATTAGGAGAAATGCAAAGCAGGCACCAAACATGAAAGAATATAAAGAAGTTTATTAACAGACCTAAAAGAGGAAAAAAAAAATTATACCACCTTCAGAACTCTCCTCCTCCCCCCACCTTCCTCCCTTCTCCCACTGGCAATGTAAAAAGACAACCCATAAGATGTTCAGTCTGTTTACCACTTCCATAATAACCTTGTTCAGTCCATTTAGAAAGAGAAGTCTCTTCTTGCTCATGCTATGAAAACATTATCACAACGAGACAGCCGCCCACTTCCAAATATTGTTCAGTCCATTTAGGAAGAGGAGTCTCTCTGCCTGCGTGTGAGTCCTTTCCCCCGACTTGCAGCTTTTCCCGCAACTGCTTTCGAGGGTTCACTCTTGAAGTTTTTTGGGGTACAATTTTAAGGTTGAGCCGTTCAGAAACAAAAACAGAGGCCCTTCTCCTTCCCTGGGAGCAAAGGGTCTTCATCATCTTCATCTTTAGGACTGTCTCTGGGAGCATCTCTAGGAACTGAGGTTTTCTCCTTTCCCATTTGGAGCAAAAGTCCTCATCAGGTTCATCTCTCCCTGTTCAAACTTCTCATGAAATTACAGCTGTGTCAGCATCTGCCTATCTCAGCGCAGGTGCTTTTGCTTACGAGTTGAACACTCCACCCCCCATATCTTCATGGAATTACAACAGGATACTCTGATATATCATAGCTTCACAACAGACTTTCAGCTTTAAGCATCTCCTCTCTTCCCTCAGGTTTTCAGCTCTTCAAGCAATAAAAGGGTTAATCTCACCTCGGCCTTGCAGCTTTGCAGCTGGAATGTTGAATCTTTCTTACCGCAGTGGAGTGGGGGAGAGCCAAGCCGCTCCGGCTGCCCACGGCAAGGCAGTGGGGGGGTTCCACAGCTGAAATAGGTCCATAGACTCCAGGATGGCCGTGGCCCGGCCCGGCCTGGCCCGAGCAGGGCCTGGCTGGGCCCACTGGCCCCCACATGGGGCCCGCAGCCACCTGTCCCAGTACCGGAAATGAGAGAGAGCTTGGGGGGGAGTTTGTCTATTCTTAAATGTGGATCACAGAGGCGGTCACAACTTTAAGTGGCTTAGAGAATTGTCCATATTCAAACTGGCCAGCTGATAGGTTCTATCAGTTCCCAGAGGAAACTGTAAGCACCCCTTAGCAAGGACATCCCTTCTGGGACTATGCTTGCTAAGCTATGACAATAAGCGATAGTTTGATTCTGCCTGATGAATGTTCATGCTCCACACTAGAAAAAGTTGCTAAGCAGCTTACCTTGTAATCTACTGGCTAATGTTTACAATGACAAAGGTTCGCTCCAATAGTCTCAGTGGCTGCCATAGACAGTCAAAATTTAGACTGCCTTTCTCTTGTAAACGTTGCTTGGGAGATAAGTGTGTTACACAAGGTAAACTGAATAAAGTGTAATTTTTCAGGGCCATATAGTCATTCCTAGTTCCACCATGAGTCTAAGCAATTTCTATTATATAACCTATGATCTTAGTGCTTATTCACCAGCTAGTTTTAGACCAAACATTCATTACCCTTCCCCTCAAATGTAACTTTTCCATTTTACATGTAGTTAATCTGAACTAAGTAACCTCAGATAAACAAAGCCATCTTGTGTTCTAGAATTTAAATAATAATTACAAATAAAGGATTATTTATGAAACAGATTTCTAGTATTGACTAAGGAATAATTAACATGTTAAATGAGTCATTAAATCACCCACAAGGAGAAACAAGTATACATATTGGAGCAATAATTTTTTTATGCAGAATTGTCAAACAAGTATCCTCTCTGAACAGATTTCTATCAATAATAGAGAGGGGTAATCTCCTGCAGTAACCTGTTGCATTTACTTTTCCACATAAATCTCTTTTTATGGGAGTGATAATTCTTTTGATTGTAGGAAGATGAAACTACAGGTAAAACCTATTGTGAATTAAAGCTAATGTTAAGTAACAAATTAACTGAGACAAGGGAATTTAAAAACCCCAGGCTGTTATATTTGATTCCATGTGGTGGGGCAAGGGTTTTGATCCCTGGCATTTCCCATATCAAAGGTAGTTAAAAGGCTGTGCAATACCTTTACCAGATTAGAAAAGAAACAAAGGACGAGATGCTTCTGTGTGATGATCCTTCTAGTGCCTCTTTGGGCCATCATTCAGGAAAGGAGGGGGAGACTGGAGAAGAATATGGCTCTTTACTGCCATTAGAAAACAAGGTATGATGGCTTCTTCATCTCAGGTACATAGTCTAACAATAATTTGAAGGAACTGGGTCAAAGAATATCAGATGCAAGAGGAGAAGCACAAGATATCTTGTCATAATATGAAATCCTACTTTTTATTATAAATTCCTTCTTCTTATCACACCTAATTAAATATAAAATTAAACCTGAAATATTTTTCTGTGAAAGTCTAAGAAATAGAGTTTGTAAAAGCACACAACATTAATGACTAATAGGAGAAAAAAATCCAAAACTGCTTGGTCTAATCCTAAAAAATAAGAGAAAGGAAAAAAATTCCCATAGGATGGTCAACCCAACATATGTTACAAAGAATTCTTAGTAGATGAAACCTCATCTGATAGGAAAGAGATTTTTATTAATCCTCTGTGTTAAATTCAGGCTTATAATTGATATATACAGTTTGGCAACATTACAGAAGCCTGGAATATTTCAAAAGGAAAATGTTGAGGTATGTCATGGCAACCGTAGAATTTATCTGCAAGGTTTCCACCCATCTTTGTAGGCTAGTCTCTTGTCTCATTATAACATCCATTTAGAAACTTGGTTTTAAGTCTAATTAAGGAATAGCGGTTCTATAATAAAAGACATATCATTCACTTCATAGAAATATTCATTTTGTAGAAGAGAATGGTGAAGTGTTCCTAATAATTTCAGCTTTACTGTACAAATACAGAAGACAGAGATAGCAAGTATCTTATTAAAGTGCTTATTTTTTACAGATTTTTAAAGTTGTGAAAAAATCTAAAATCTTTCAGAGCAATTAATTTAGTGAAAGAAAATTTTATACAGTAAATGTTTACACTTTACATATATTGATTCTGTTCATGTTAAATATATGAATGAAATGTACCATGACAAATGTCTGACTGCTAAATTGCATTTTGTATGAGAGGCCATAATTATGTCCTTACTTTTTATTAATAACTACATGTGTAACTGAAATGAAACCAAAAAAAAGGTAGAAGCTTCATATAAGGTATATTAATTTAACTCTAGCCCTCTTTTGTTTTCTAGTATTTTAACAATGACAACATTCCTTCACAGCTGTGACTATTAACTTTCAAGAAATATGTTTAATTACCTGCTCTCTACATGAAGTAGAAGTTGCATTATTTAGACTATGACTTTCTTTGAAGGTTATTTTTGGGGACATAGGGAAAAAAAAAGTGTCCAGGCACACAAACTGCCTTGGTATTTCACACTGACATGAATTAATGAACCTTCAACAATGGGAAATTTAATATGTTGAGAGTTGAATGGAATTGCTAAATGGTTGCTTAGTAGAATACCAACACACTTCTTCCCCTCATCCTCCTCTCTTCTCCCCTTTCTTTTTTATAGACATTATGGTAATTATCAGTCACTTGAGGAGTTTGGGAAAAATTAGATGCTGGTTGGTGGACCTGTAAGCACCTTAACGTGCTGAGATTAGAGATAATATGGTTATATTTAGTAATGAGAGTACCCCTATGTCCACGTACGAAAAGTAGTATGTCCATAACAAGACAGATGTTTTTTATCCTCAAGAAACCAGAAGATGTAATAAGAGGATACGATACTGAAATATTTTATTCAGTTAGGTGCTTATGGGAATTCCATCATCCTATTCTGATTTTAAATTACTCAGTCTTAGATTTTCTAACCTTCATCCTGAGACTTTAGTCATGAAAATGAACCTATTTCAGCACTGTTTCTCTTGTGGAGAAAAAACCCCAACAACAAAGAACCAAACATTTTTAAAAAATCCCAATCAAACAAATAGCACACAAAACACATTTAACAAAAAATACATTTTAAAAATCACTAGGACAAATATTATTGTCTCCATTAAGTACTCCAGTTAGAGCATAAACTTTAATCCCAGAAGATTCAAGAAGAAAATCTAGATGTATCATGTAAATTGATGAACAGATATTTTATACTAAACAGTCTGAATGTCACAACATTGTGAAGAATATTAATATTACAGTTCAGAGTCTCTTTTTCAAATAGAATTAATCTTGGGAAAATATACAACAATTACAATTTAGTGTCCATTGATGATGAACTTAGTTTTTCACTGTGAATTTGGATTTTTCAACTACTAGTTACTTCAGAATAATTTAAATTGTTTGCTGTTACCATGGTAGAACTTAATTATCTCGAGGCATTCTGTTTATCTTTCATCTGGACGAAGGAATAGAGTGTATCCTCAGTAAGTTCAGAGATGACACTAGGCTGGGTGGGAGTCTTGACCTCCTGGAGGGCAGGAAGGCTCTGCAGAGGGATCTGGACATGCTGGATGAATGGGCTGAGGCCAACTTTTGAGGTTCAACAAGGCCAACTTCCAGATCCAGCACTGGGGTCACAGCAACCCTGTGCAGTGCTACAGGCTGGGGCATAGTGGCTGGAAAGCTTCCCACTGGAAAAGGAACTGTGGATGCTGGTTGACAGAGGACTAAACATGAGACAGGGTGTGCCCAGGTGGCCAAGAAGGCCAATGGCAGGATGGCAGGAAGGACCAATGGCAGGAAGGACCAGGATGCAGGGATTGCCCCTCTCTACTGGGCACTGGTGATGCCACACTTTGATTCCATGTCCTGTTCTGGGTCCCTCATGACAAGAAAAAAGTTGAGGTGCTGGAGTATGTCCGAAGAAGAGCTAAAGAGGTGGTGAAGGGTGCAGACCAGAAGTCTTGTGAAGAGCAGATGAAGGAGCTGGGGTTGTGTAAGGAAAGAAGGCTGAGAAGACCTCATTGATTTCTACAACTGCCTGAAAGGAGGTTGTGGTGAGATGGGTGTAAGTCTCTCCATCCAGACAACATGAGATTGGACAAGGTTTAGATTACATACTAGAAAAAAATTTTCACCTAACGGGTTGTCAATAGCTGCAGCAGTCTGTCCAGGACCGAGGTTGAGTCACCATCCCAGATGTGTAGACATGGCATTTAGGGCCACAGTTCAGTGGAGCACTTGGCAGTGTTGGGCTAACTTAATGATCTTAGAGGTCTTTTCTAATGTAAAAGATACTATTCTATGATTCTGATATGTATGGAGAAAAAAAGTAAACTGAGAAGATATTTCTTTAAGTACGATAATTAGCCAGCTGACAGCTCTCCAAGTTTAACCTGAATTTACTTTTAATTACAGGTATCAAAACTTTATCAGAGAGAAAAAATGCAGAGAGTTCTATTTATTCCTCCTTTTTGGGAGAGCACAGCTTTCCTGCTGTGCTCTAACTTCAATCTCTGTTGAAAGTGAAGTTACAAAGTAACTGATGTTACCCTGCCATGCATGTATTTATTTCTTGTAACTTATTCCTGCTAAAAAAGAATTTTCTCAGACTTTCTCAGAAAGTCATACCCATTTCTTACTCTAGATTTCTTTGGATCTTGCATTTGAATTGTATTTAGTCATTTCACCCTATTAAATTTGGTGATTTTTGGATTATCTTGTAAATCAATACTGTATGCATAAAGAAGCAGAAGCTACTATCTTTATGGTCTTTCAAAATCATGTCTATCTATACAAAGTGACCTAACATGAAGGTACCTATTGATTTCAAACAAAAAGAAAAAAAAAGAGAAAAAGAAAGTTGAATTAGTCAAACTAATTAAACCATAAAAATCAGACTGCTTTTAAAGAGAACTTGAGAAAAGTAGGCAGGCAAAATTTGTAAGTGCAAAATGTAGCACAGTGCTGAAAATTGGAAATGAGGCAGTCGTAACAGGCTTCTGAAGGGAATTAAGGCAGATAAACCTAACACAGAAGCACAAAAAAAAAAAAAAAAGCTTTTTAAAAACCATAGAAATTCTTTCAGTGAGAACATGCACAATCACTTCTCCTAACTGGTATAAATAGGAAAACTCAAGTGGGAAGTATTTCCAGTCAAGGTTTTAAGTTACTCACATTATCTATCTAATCATATTATTTTTTCCCCCACTTTAGAAAATACAGGCTTCCAAATTGTTCATTTCTCTAAGCCCCTTTTCTTCAGAGCCACCTTATCCACATCTGTTACTTTCCTCATTGTGTTTCCTGTCCAGTTCGCAAGAGAAAGGTTAAACACAGGTCACAGAACACACTGATCTCTGTCAGATTAGTCTTTATTAGAAAAACAGAAAAGCAAAGGAAGAACAAAAGAATGAATGCTCTCATTCAATATACCAGCTGTGTGGCACTAGGGTTTCATGTGAGGGAGTTCAGTTCCTTCCTTCCAGCCGTATACCAACCTTCCCAATTGGAAATGCAACCTGCTCAAAAATCTGAGTCCAGACTACTTTGTGATGAACAGCAGGAGTGGTAGCTACTGTTTTCAAAGTAAATCTATTTAAATCCTCTCTGATCAAAATATTCTTGGATACCCAGTGTTGACTGCTGGCATTTAAACACCTTAGTAGCCACCAATTGTCATGTACAACATACATGAAGACACACTTGAAGGTAACATACATAGATGTAATTTTGCTCTTTGAGTTTGTTTCATTTTCATACATCATGCCAAATCCTTAAAAGTTTGGTTAAGTCTTTTTTTTTTTTAAAGCTCTTAACTTAAGGTACCTTGGAATTCATGAGCTTAAATTAGAACAGACCAGTGGGACACCATCTCTAAGAAATTAATGAAATAGCAATTCCATAGTGCAGGACCTCAGAAACCAAAACTTACTTTAATTTAATAGTGCCATTTTTAAGACTTTTAAGTTTGTGGGAATATAGACCTAGAAGGCTTTATCCACCACAGTATTCAGTCAATTTACCTCAGCACACAGTTGACCTTGCTTTGATCTCTTTGATCTACAGTTTTAGTGATTGTTGTTACCCATTACATGTTTTAATTGTTCTCTTTCATTCATTGATTTCATTCCTCACCACCCCCCATCTTATTCATTTAAGAAAATGGCTACAGGACTTTTTTTAATATCTGCAGGAACATCTTTCATAACTATTACCAATAATTTGATCTGACTTTTAAAGGAAGAATTCTATCAAAATTTACAAATTATTTGAGGGCTGTCATCAAAACTTATATAATAGAGAAACCCCAACATTATTTACTTATTAAACCTTACTCAGGTAAGAAGAAAAATAGTTTGGTTGAAATTCAGTGTCTGTATGTGGGGTCATGTCAGAGGAAAGAATAAAAGGGATTTCTGAACTGTAGCAGAGATTACTAAACCATTAAGCAAACATCTCTCTGACACTTTAACAATTGTTTAAGGAAACATATTCACTCACTGCTGTCTAATAACAATGTCTTAAGGGTTTTAATGCATATTTCTGCTTGAGCTTTCACTTTGTGTATGGTTTCAGGATAATCTCTAACAACAAATACTGATTGTATTACTGTTCTTAGCATAATAGCTTTGCAAGTATAGTACTGTAAAGATACCACTAAGAGTGGCAGCAAAGATTTAGGAATGAGAAATTCCTGTGGAATTTAGAAACATACCCACACAAAGCCTTTCCACTTTACATGGTTGCAAATTATCTGGATCCTAGGTAATTTTCTCTTCCAGTCTCCGAGGCATATGAAAAATAAATTTTGTCAATAAGCAAATTTAATGTTAATTTTCATTTATTTCATTCACGACAATTTTCTGTGTACCTTCAAATGTCCAAACCAGAGGAATATTGGTAATATTTCTTGCATTTTTTCCAAGTGGTCTATCAGCTGCTAGTGTATTTCTGCTTTGTCCATCAGTGTGGACAATGATCAGTGATACTTCTCTGTGCTGCAGTTGATTCCCCAAGTCTCTTTTGCTACCGTGATCCCTTGGGTTCTGTGGGGCACAAGTATTCATCTGCTCATCTTATGAATTCATAGCCTAGATTTTACTTTTTTCTCAACTTTTCCTCTATTTTATTTTCAATTTCTGTCTTTTTAGATTGTTATTATACTTAAAAAACTGGGGTTTTCAACCTTTATATAAAATGATGAACAGTGACACCCCCACCACATATGTGACAAACCTTCTAATCAACTTGCAAAGCTGTGTGACAGTGAAACCAGACAATAATGATGCCTACTGTAATCTCTTGTGCTGAGTTTACTGCCAAGTTTTCTGTGACAAGTTGAGGTCAGGTCCTTCTTTAAAATAAACAGATAATGATGTAAAACACGTCATGAGCCAACTCCAAAGCCTGGAATAAAGGTAGATACCTTTATATGTGTTTAGATGACAACTGCAATGGTCATTCAACTTTGGTCAGCCTGAAAACCTAAATTGCAAGTCTCCATTTAGCCTGAACCTGCAGGGATCAGAGCCCTGGACTACTAGATCAAATAAAATGCTTTACATGGATGGGAGGCTGCTGAGATCACATTTCATATTTAGTTGTCTCTCTGCAGGAGAGCTTTCAGTAATTTGAAAAAGTTTTCTGCCATTTGAAGCATTTAGGGGGATCAAATCTTTGTCCTAAACTTCAAACCGTTGTTGACTTGCAGGTCTCCAGTATTGTCTGGTGTGAAGTACAGATGCTGTATAATCTTACATAGCTTTGCAAGGTAAGGCTGGACTTCAGGTACCTCCTCTCAGGACACAGGCCAGGAGACAGGTGAGCTACCACACACATCTAGCCAAACGTCTTTGTGGTCTCTAGGACAGTTTTTCTTCCAGGACTTACACTAAATGTTATCTGTGAAATAAATTTCTACCCTCAGTTCTCTTCTAAGCTTTTTAAGCACAAATAACCATGACTTAACTCTCTTTATCTGTGATATGGAAATATTAACTGACACCAAAAGTCCATCTTAAGCCAGTTAAACTTGTGACACATCAAGCAGAATGTGAAATTCTGAAAACAGATTTGAAATAACCCCATTCCAAAGCTGGGTTAGTTTTCTAAACCAAACAAAACCAGACAAAGCAAGGATTGGTGTTTTTTTGCTCTTTTACACGCTTATCCTAATAGTGCACTCTATCTGACATTTTTCCTCAAAAAGAAGGCAACTCCCTTTTTTTTTGGTTGTTTTTTTTTTTTTTTTTTTTTTTTTTTTTTTTTTTTTTGAATAAACTGAGATTGTGGCTAGACAACCATTTTGCTAGGTTCCATTAAAACTGTTGACCGTAAATATTGGTGTGTATTGGGTTCAGGTCCCAGAGACCTCTCCAGATTGTTTCAGTCGGCTCCAAAACAGACACACTGCTTAGACAAATCTGAGCCCATCATTTAGGCTGGTGGTGCTTCTACAAAAACATGTTTAAGATGTTAAAATACTGCTGCACAGAAGATGTATGAGAGAAGAGTGAGAATATGTGAGAACACCAACTCTGCAGACACCAAGGCCAGTGAAGAAGAAGTGGGAGGAAGTGCTGCAGGAAGTGGAGCAGAGACATGGTGACCTAGATTGTCCCCTACCTATGTCTTTGTTTCTCACTATCCTACTCTACTTTTTTAAAGGCAATAAACTGAAACAATTTTCCCCATGCCAAATCTGTTTTGATCATGATGGCAAATGGTGAGTGGTCTTCCTTGATCTTTTGTCAACCTACAAGAATTTTCATCTTATTTTTTTCACCCTGTCTTATTGAGGAGGGGAAATGAGAGAGTAGATTGTCGAGCACCTGGCAGAGACAAGATGAACCCACTATAACTTGGTCATAAGTAGATGAACATCTTCCTAAGAAAAAAGGAAAGATTTTTTTTTTCTTGTCAACCTACTCTGCTATTACTACACGTTTGTTTTTCCCAAGTGGATGTAACAAATGAAAGATTAATAATTATGTGTGATAATGAAAGGCATTGGGTGAGCTTCAGTGACCTAAGCTCACTTCAGATTTGTGCAATTTTAATATTGTGTTATCAGCCAAATACAAGTATTTCTTCTTTATTAATGTGATTGGAGAATATAGTTTTCTCATTCATCAAGCTTTGATTTCACTAATTAACTGTTTTCTGAAATAGTGAGTGGTTGTTTGTTTTTAAGCCTTCCTTCTCAAGGTTTTAAAATTCTCAGCAGGTCTGATTATGTCAAATGTGTGTCTATAAATACCCATTCTCAAGTATACATGCTGGAAGCCATTAATAATTAAAAAAAAAAATCCAAGAAAGCAAACAGAAAAACATGTGGTGAACACTTTAATTCTACTGGTACTGAAGTAATAAATAATTCTTGCACACTTTAAAAATGAAACAAATACTTGAGAAATGTTTTTTTTCCAAAATGAAGGGCACTTTTTTTTCCATAGAAACAAGTGAAGCCAAGAGGTGGTTAGTAACTCTGAAAAGTGTGTAAGTGTTAACACACTGGATAAAAGAAAATACGCTTTAGTTTATACCCTATCCTTAATGAGAGAAATTAGTGAATGAGGAGTGAAATCGATGATATTATTCCAGCAATAATAAGTATTGGAATCTTCTGACCTGAAGACTGTATCTGGACTATTATCTACCATCGCATTCAGGAATTATATTCTCCAAGAATTTGTCTAATTACTTTCTTGCTTCTGCAGCTCCTGTAGCATAGTCATCCATTGCCACTACAGATGCTGGTGTTGGAAGGTAAGGAAAATTTCTGTGGGTTTGGTCAATGTTTGCTGCTCTGTAATGGTTCATGCTCTTCTTTTTTCCACTGTGAGAAATAGTAAATAAACCTACCTTCCTTGTTTCCACAGAGTTTTCATATTTTGTGAATAAACCTACCTTCCTTGTTTCCACAGAGTTTTCATATTTTGTGAACCTTTGTTTTTAATCTCCTTTTGTGAACCTTTGTTTTTAATCTCCTAACAGACTCCCTAAAGTGAAGAATTCCAATTTGCTGAAGATTTTTCATACAGAAGGAGACCCATCTTTCTGATATATTTTTTTTTTTTTCTCATGAAATGACTCATGAACATACATTGAGGTGTCAGGAACAGAAAATTAGAACTGTTACCAATTACCTGAAAACTTTTAGCCAAATACTTTTACTTGTGCAAAAGAATTATCTTCTGCTTCCTCAGTTTATCAGCAAATTAAGAGGGACTAAATTTCTACGTTTATTGTGGGTTTCTTTTCTGACATTTGAATTAATTTTTTCCCTTTAAATGAAATAAAACCTCCTTTAATTTTTGATAAGGTTTTGCCCAAAGTTCATTTTCATGAATCAAAAAACAAAGGAGAGGAGAAAAATGGTGGTGGAGGGTGGTGTGCTTTTTCTGCAGAGTCTTTTTCAGACTGACAGACAAAAAATGCACTCTACCCATGTAGGACCCTCAACTTTCTTCACTACTGTTTGGTTTCCTTGAAATCAACAGCACAGGCCACAGACTAATAGTTTCAGAATTCCAGCTCTAAACCCTGTGACAGGCAGAGTGGGTGGTGTTGAAGGAATTAAAAGCTTTTGCAGGAAGTAGTGGAGGCAGTCTGGACTTTTTTCAAGAAGTTATTGCTAAGTCTTCCACTTCACGTGCACATAGACAAAAGGCTGAGTTACAGCAGAGAAGACATTAAGGAACAAGAAACTGAAAAGACAGGCACAAATATCAAGGCTGATTTAAAAGCAGACACTGTCATAGTGTGAGAGATAAGTTTAAGAAAGGGAAGAAACGTGCAATAGTCAGGAGGGAATGCAAAGGAGATGTTCAGAAGGTGATTTGGGTTTGCATAGGAGGGATTGACTGATAGAAAGGCTGCCTCGCCTACTAGGCCATTAGGAGATAGTATGAAAGAAGACTAAGAGCAGAAGAAAGAGTTTTGTATTTCATGTAAGATACCAATTAAATTTGTCTTGCTAATTTCTTCCACAGCTCCACAGCCATTCATTCCTATCTATCCTTTCTCAAATGAAACTGCAAAATTTACCCTTTTGGTTTTTCACGGTATACCTGACCCTGCAGATATTTTGGTGCCCACAGAACTGAGCCTGCCTGAAATCATTGAAAAGCCACCCATGGTAGCTCAGGCTGCTTTCTACAGAGTGAGGATATATAATGCTGACTAAATTAATAATAGCTTTATCCATTTGTGGAGTAATATATATACATGTTGAGTAATATGGAGTACATGTTTGCTCACAAATGATCCCTGAGTTTATTGTAAATGAGAGAACAGTTCTCAGTCACTATACTAATGTTAATTTTCATGTAGTTCTTAGTTCTGATCCCCATAATATTCTGATGCCCTAGAACATCAGAAATAAATCCTTTCTTATTATATATGCCAATTAAGAGTGACATTTTTAGGGAACAAATTGCAATTGTATGTCTCACTGGTCAATTTTCTAAGACTCCTGATGGCTTTTTGTATGTATCTTGTATTTTTTTCAATTGGCCATGCATTTACAAACTATTTGACTGAAAAATTTGCAAGTAAAAAACTCAGAAAATAAAGGACTGTCAGACTCAGTCCTTTGTGAGATAAATCTTTTGGTGTTAAGGAGGTCTGTAGTTCTTTTTACTCACTTCTCCCAATGAAACACACATCTCTAAAGATCAATGCAAGGAGAACAGCTGTGTTTTACTCACAGAGTGTAACAGAGAATTCAATCTTATGTATTTATATGAGGGTGGCCAAACTTTAATATTTTGACAGCTAGCATTTTTAAGCACATGTTTTTTCATGACTGATAATTCTTGTGATTACCATGTGATGTTAATGCTTGAGTACTATGAATATTAAATAAAAACATCTTTATTCAGAGGGAGAATTTTCTGGAAAAGATCACTGAAGAAACAATTCACTGAAGAAAACAAACAAACTAACTAACTAAAAACAAACAAAAAGACCCTTTGAAATTGTTGAAGAAAAGGCCTGTGAAAATAAGGGGAAAATACAAGCAACCAGAATTAAGATAACAAATCCTTATCTTGGTTATTGTATCCTACTGACCAGATAACTGTTCTAAAACCACTTGTTATAATAGTAAAACAATAGGATTTATTTAGAATAAGGAAAAACTGGACCTATTTTCAGATTTTCTTCATACAAGACAATACAAATTGTGATGCATTTTTTGTTGGATTGGATATACAAACCAGGGGAGGGCAAGGCTATGGATTCTAGACTCTGCAGATACTCTTGCAAAATACATTGTCATTGCAAAGGATGTTTTAATGTTTAATTTGTTATCTTATTTACCTTTTAAGAAACAGATAAGTGTTTTGCATAGGAATGAGCTTATTGAGTGCTGCTATGTAGAGTAATGCATAGTCTCTTCTAGATCCCTCTGTTCTGTCACACAGAGTAATCCTTTGCTGCTAAAGGGAGTCATGCTATTCAACATAATTAAGAAAGACACTAAAGTGCACAACCATAACTAAGCATTCCTCTCCACTAGCAAGAGGACACTATTCATTTTGGTCAAAACTTGAATTATTTTTCTTGAGATTCTGTCCGATTTTTTTCCCTTTTCCCTCATGGCTTCCTACAGATGATGAGCAACTACACTCACGATGCACTAATTTGTTTTCTATTGTGTAGAGAATGCTATATGCTTGCTGGGAAATTAAGAAACATCATAGCCAGGACATGTTCAATTAAATTTTTCAGAGCTCACTGGGAGATAAGGAGCTTTTGGGGAATGATCATTTATACTCTGTCTTGGTGTGCTGATGGAAATAAATACAGCGATTGTGCTTGGCAGGGAAAATAAGCATACTTCATGACTTTTCCTATAAATTATTTGAATGAGACTCTGTGCTGACAGAAAGCAGAGTGAAAGAACAGCTGAACCATTCAGTTCCGTCAGGTCCTTGGATATTTTGCAATTCAACCCCAGAAGCCTTACTCTACTATTATTATGAAGAATTCAAAAATATGTCAGATACCAATTTTTGAATTTCTCGCTACGTCAGAAAGAGGAGTAGGAGTGACCTCATTTAAATAAAACCTTGGCTGTTCTTGAAATCTTAAGGTACTTTCAGCTGAAATATTTCTCTTAATTTTCATGCTATAAGACTTTATTAAGCCTTTATAAATCTATTATTATTTCAATTGTTCTTTAAATTTCTGAATCACTGATTTATATTAATCCAATTCTAGGTTTTGTTCTAGTGATAACAATGAGCTAGGAACCTCAGGAACAGAAATTACTTCCTCATCCAAGCCTGCAATATAAAAAAAAAGGGAAACTTAATCAAACTTAAATTAGGGCTACCACACATATAAATACATGCCAGAACTGAGACTTCATCTGGACTTCAAAGGCTCTTTGATGTCAGACTGGTAACGTTCAGACAAATGGTTTAATATAATGAGAAGGAATGGCAATCTGATTCAAAATGCAGGAAAAGCATGGAGAACTTCTAGAGAAATTTCAAAAGTGGCAGAGAGCTATGAACAGAGTTCACAGTACCAGTAAAAATGGGGCTTCTTCATTTTAAAAGCCTTAGGATTTGTAAGGTTCTGGGACATCTCTTCTCCCCAAATCAACCTCCCCCAAAACTGAAAGAGTTAATACTTGCCTGATTGTAGTGTGTTAGGAAATATAGTAGAACACATAGGGTGTAGTGGTCTTTCAATCATCTCTTTGCAGTAACACTGGTAATGATTGGAATTGCTCTCAGGCTTCTGATCTTTCTGACACAAAGTAATTAGGGATGGCTCTTTTTCTTCTCTTTTTTTTTTTTTTTTAATTTGTTCAATGTCTCTGGGAATTACCAACACAAGACAGTGTGATTTGAGTTGTTATAGGCAAATAAATAGAAGAGTCCCAATAAATACAAGATTTTTTTCAGATAAACTTTTTTGTGTTTTAGAATCCTGCTCCAAATGAGCACAACCTATCTTACTTGTCAGTATAAAAACAATGTGTTGCATAAATAAGATAGGTTAAAGTGTTATACTTAGTTTTGTGAACAAAACATTATTTTAACTACCTAAAAGCCCAATAAAAACTGAATTTCTTACTCCGTAATGTATTTTCAGTGATATTTTTATGTTAAGGACTTAAAGAAACGAACCAAATCTTAAATTGCTCTTAGTTTCTTTATTTTTTTCCTTGTGCAGCTTTTATTTATTTTTATACTGACTATGTAAGCCTTTCATCAAAAAAAGAAATTTAACTCTACTTCAAACAGAATTTTAAAAATGCATATCAAAAGATCTGATTGATCTGTTTTCAAATTACTGTATTTTTTACATCCTTATGTGGACTCTGCATGCTCTGCTTAGACAAGGTGAAGCATAAAACCCATACAACCCCAATAATGATAGATATTTTCCATTCTGTACTAAATCTCTCTCTGTGAGGGGTTGGGATTTTTTTCAGCTTGAATGACCTTGCTCAACAGCTTGCAGTGTAGAAGACTCTGCATTGCCAAATCTAGGATTTGTTTCAGAGAAACTGAGATATAATCAGATTTTAATTCTGTACTAAACAGAACAACATCATCTGTCATTAAGGTATCATAAAACTCATTGTACCATCTTTGACAGAAATTTGAGCAGTGTAATAGTGAAGGAGTCTGGTTTGATTCCAGGCAGGTGCATGTATAATTTAATTTTCTGCATCCTCTGAAATCACACTGCCAGCTACAATTTTTACCTGTAAAATATTTTTGATTTTCTAATAAAAAATACACTAGCTGCGTAGTAAATTTTCATTATATTTTTGGTTGCAGGCCATCTACAGCCATGTGTGTCTACATATGATTGGGGAAGATAAAAATTTCCATGATAGATAAGGCTAGCATTTCATATACTGCAACATCCCTTCTTTAACAAGATGGGTGAAAGGTGAAAGAACTGGATGGGACAATTTAGAACTGTGTAACACATCACTAATTCATTAACTAAGTGACTTAAACAAAATGAACCTCCACTCAGGAGGTTGCTGAACCCTGTGGCTCAAAAGAAGAAAAGCTGCCACAGGTCCTTTCTCCAGGGCCAGCCAGAAGTATAGGCACAGGTATACAATACACATGGGCTGGGTAGGACTTTGTCCCCTGACTGAGGTGTCTCCACCTACTCAGATGTCAAGATGGGCCTATATCACATGATTAAACAAATATTAAGTCATTAAGTGAATTAATTCTTAATTATTCATAGTCAATTAAATCTGCTAAGACAAAGATTTCTGTTTAATTGAAATATGGTCTGCTCTAATAAATTTTAAAATTCTGATTTTAAAGATGCTTACTGTAAAACATGTAAACATGTTTTGTTAAAAAACGAGATTTCTATATCTGGTCTTACTGCTTTGTTACTCTCTATGCCTGCCCAGATCAGCTGTTGTTTGAGCCCTTCCAAATCTAAAATAAGAAATATCATTTAAAAGGAGAAAGCTATGGGTCCTGTTTTGGGCTTATAAACATCACTACTGTCTGTTTTTCCTTTGGGCTTGGTTGAAAACCCAAACTGTGTAATATTTTTTTTCATTTCCTTAGAAATCAAACCCAGTTTCTCCAAATTGTTTTCTTCACAAGCAGTGAGCTGTTTCACCATCATTCCTTTAAACAGAAGATGGCAGATGTCAGAGGAAGTAAAACTCTGGGAAAGAGTAGATATCTTGTAGATATTCCAGAAAGGATTTCAGCTTGATTTCCTAATTCAGTAGGAAAGGCATACAGTGAAATGAACTGAGGGTAGATGGGTCTCCTTGTCAGTTAAGTTGATGATGCATGTATTTCCCTATTTTTACTGAAATTTGGTTTTGTCCTTAATTCTGACAGATGGGATTTATCCAAAATTTTGAACTGGTACAGCTACCACACAGAGCAACTAAGATCAAGTGCAGAGGATCATATTGCTCTGTGTGCTGTATATACTCTGTACTAACTTATGCAATTACAAATGCTCTAAAAATATACTATTTTCTCATATTCTAAAAGATCCATTGTAGCTAGTGAGCTGCAAGCTGAACACTTTCAGTCACTAGTAAAATAGTTAAAAGACTAATTTTGTTTTTCAACTGGGCTAAATATTTCTGTGCAACAAGAAATTAGTAACATTATTTTCCAGCAGGAGTACCTTGCATTAGTAATCATGTGCAGCTATTAATATTATTTTTCATATTGACAGATACCCTATTCTATTCAAAGTGATACAAGGTGAGCATTGTGCTCACTGTAAATGACATTCCTGTTCACAGGCACCCAGGGCATGTACTCACATAAATCTTGAATTTCAGACAAACTTCTGCCTCTTGATGGTATGCCACAGAGCTCTGCTGGTTGCTGTTGGTGGCCAGAATGTCTTGCGGCATACAGAGATTTGTATCACCTCTTTACCCATGTCAACACGTGGCTCTGCAGCAAAATTACATAATTTTTTCCCCTCTTCCTTGTTTGTCAATTTTTTTTGGTTATTTGCCCATATATGACTTTACGTTGGTTTTTTTATAATCTTTAATCATCCTTTTGAAGATATGTTGACAAAATCTTCTGGAACTTATTAAATTAACCTTGTTAGAATCTTTACTTTCTTTCAAAACATTGTCTAGTGGGCAATAGGGATATTAGATTATGCAATAATGTTCTTCCTCTCTTATCCTCTTGTAGTGGTTGTTCCAAGACAGAGATTAATGTTGAAAAAATAGTCTTCTAGTTTGGGAGATTATATTCTTTACCTTTAAAACAATCCTAAAGTTATACTGCTGCACTAAGCTGTGATGTACCATGCCTTGGATTATGATGTCATTCAAATTAGATGTAAAATCTGAATTTTCACAATGTGAGATTAGACTTTTGCATTCTTTGCCTCCTAATTCAAAGCAAATTCACTGACTTTCTCTGGGTGGTAATTATCAGTATATACTCAGTATAGCAATTGCTACATTTGTGCTCTATCTGGTCTTATAGGTGGGTTCTACTTCACTAAGAAAATAGCGAATAATAAGGAAAAAGGTATCAATGCTAAGTGGTTAAAATTTCATTTAACAAAGTAATTTTCTGTGAACTCAGCAAAGCCTACAGAAATGAAGTGAAAGAGCCTAATTTTATCTTTCTTGCCATTACTCAGGAGCAGAATGGGGCTCTATTAGAATGATACTGATATAGTACAAACAGCTGTACAAATAGCAGCTACAGTATTTAAACAGGTTTAAAATTACTAAAAATACCTGAGTCAAACAGCATTGGAAAAAAAGAACCTTCCCTTCCTTTTTTTTGCAGTGTTCTCAGAACACATAAGCTTTTTAATAATTTATTCTGGAAATGATAGTTTGGAAGGGAATACAAAGACATCTGTTTCTGATGTTGTCACAATGCTGGTGTTCAGATCAGCTTGCTGAGATAGGACTCGTGCTTCTCTTACCCAGAGATGCTGAAATAGAAGATATTCTTTCTCTAAACTGTCACAGCTAAATAGCCATGTGCAATTTCATTTACAGTGATGATTTCTTAATGCATTGTTCTTTACATAGTAGATTGAATTATCCTCTTTGTCAATGTCAATAGGAATTTCCTGCATGCAACAGGGGAAAAAATGTCTAGAGCTATCTTTCCTACCTGAACACACTTGTTTCCCAAGTAATCTTGGGGACTTTGTTACCATAACTCAATATTTTGCAATGCCAAACCCATGGATAACTTACTGTGGCTTAATGAATAATAAGTGGCCTAAGAGTCAGATTATCTATGGGGACTTTCTATACCAGTTTGAATTTGGGGCCTTTATGAAGACAGCCTTAAAATCATCACTGTCATCCTGATTTACCTTACTCCTACAGTATGGAAGCTTACTGATACAGCAGAGCAGCCTGATCAGGCTTAGAGAAACAGATTGCAACAAAGACCTTACAAAAAACAATTTCAAAATGTGACCTCTGAATTAAACTTAGACTATCAGTCTATCTTTTTCTCTCTGTATACACTTCTTTGTCTAGAACTCCCAAGACACACCCAAGTTTATGGCTACAATTTTAGAATTTACAGCAAGACTTTTTTAATGTTATCTTCAGTTCTTATATTGTCTTAAAACAATTTAGGAGGAGCCCCCTGGAAATATCCATAGTATTATGGCTGAATGGTATTATCTTAGTAATTAGTCTTAAATCATGTTGTGACAGCTCTGAAACTCCATTCTTAAATGCTATCATTCTTAACACTTTGTTTTGCTACTGGCTAAATGTCTCAACTCAACCTGTATTATTCAGAATCCCTAATTTCACCAAGACTTATTACTTTGCCAGTGTCAGTTACTGTACAGAAAAACGAGCCCTTTTTATTTTGTAAAGCTCATGAATCTGGCAACACCACCCTTCTGTAGAGACCACATGCAATGCTTTTGGACATAAACACGTCAAGGAGCACAGCGTACCAAAAAAATTATCCCAACACCATGAGTTGTCAGATTTTTTTGAGTTTTATCACATCAGTTCCATCTTTCATGTGACAAAATACATAGTTTTCTCTCTTGAGGGCAAAAGGTTTTTTGACAACACTACCCCTCAAACTTCTAAAGAATTCTGAAGAGCTGCTAGCACTGTAACATGTCACAGGAGACAAAGCTGGGTTGCAATCATGAAATTCCTTTTGCCTCATCTGTGATAATTAAGAGTGGAAAGACACTCAGTGATTCCGAATCACTGTAGCTCCTGCACAGAAAATAGGCTGGTATTAAAATTTGGATATAGCTCTAGCGTATTCCATTTACTTCATACGGCATGTGAGGAGCATGCATAATTATCTGTGTGCAGTCCTCTGCATGGGACCATTTGGCCAAGGAAGGGGTAACATCTTCTACTGACATTACATCTGTAGTAGGTCCACATCTTCTTATTTGTTGACTGAGAAAGACACAGTCTCTAGATCATCTGAAACAAGAAGGCTCAATGAAGAAGACATGGAAATCAGAAAGGTACGGGGAAAGAGCTGCATCACATTTGCTGTGAAAGGGAAGTTTATTGCTGGCAAGAATTATGTATTTTCTTTGCCCAGCTGAGCTGATTTCAGAAGAGATGCAGTTTAATATATAAATGCCCCATCCTTCTTTTAATTGTGCATAAGACTGTTCGATGACTGTAAAATTGATAAAAAATAATTTATTAAGGGGGGTAGAACTATGTGAAAAGGGGAAAAAACCTCAAAGAAACCTGAGGAGATTTTGGAACTTCTGTTTGCCTCTCTCAGAACAGTTAAGATTTACGAAACTGTGGAGATAAAAGGGAATGAAACCTAGAAATCTCCTGTGGCTTACACCTACCCTCTGGTTGCAGAAGTCTTTGAATCCTCAAGATTTTTTTTTTTTTTTTCATAGTTCCCCTTCTTCCAAAACCCATAGGTCTTTGATATTGCAATATTCAGTGCTATTGGGGAACTTTCTCAGCTTCTTTCAATTGTAAAACATCAAAGGAGAAAGAGAACTAACTCATGGAAAGGTAGATTAACGTCAAAGGGAGCGCTTCTCCTGAATTCCATAAATTTACCAGGAACCTTCTTATTGGAACTTGCATTAAAACTGGGGGGAAATGGGGCTATCTTGGGGAAATAATTATTTAATTTATCTTAACACAGAGAATTACATTAGTAAAAATTACCTCAACTGTACTTTTATGTAACAGATTTTAAGCATCATTGAGGGACATAAAGTGAAGGTGAATAGCAGCTTAGTCATCAGTTTGCAGTGAGATGAAACTTCCCCAAATATGCAAATGTTGGCTGCACACAGCACAAAAAGCATAATATCTACCTGGAAAATGATGAAATAATATATTGCTTGATTTCTGAATTTACAGTTCATTTCTCTGCTACTTCTTGTCACAAAATTATGAGGAGATGATGAAAAAAATTTGCTGGGAGCAGGGGCTGGAGTGATTCAGGATTTCAAGGTGTATACTTTGGCAAAAAGATTAAAAAGTAACAGAATCTATATACAGATGAAGCAGGTAAATATTAGGCAAGGAAAGGAATTTTTATCTTCCTAAATCACTTGTAAAATCATGTAATGAACTAAACTAAAGAGAAGGTTTAGCTAAAAAGGAAGGATTGACAAAAGTATAAGATAGACACCTCAAACATTTGAATCATTTTATACGGTAGAAGTGCAGCTGCTAATAAATATATTCAAAAAAAAGCAAATACATGAAAGTGAGGATTACTAATCATTGGAGTTATACCTTTCCTATGTAATTCTACTCTTTGCAAATGAGAATAATTTAAAAAACGAATCTGCATAACTATCCTAGTTAAGATGACATTTAGGCCTACAAACAAAAGAATGAGAAAACCTATTCTTTTACTCATCAATAGATTTTTTTTGACCCCATCTCTCAAATTTGCCTTTTTATTTTTTTTTAGAAGAAAATTATTCGCAAGTTTTGGTAGTAAAGAATATCATGTCAGAGATTTTAGTAGAGGATGTTTCCCTGTGCAAGCCATTACATTGCACGTACATAAAATACGTGTCTTACGTTAGTTGTTTCTTCTACAATTATGTGGTTTTTATGTTTTTTAAAACTGCAGAAAAAGAATGTTTTTTGCAAATCAAATTACAAAGATAACTACTTCACGAAACCAAGCCAAATGTCATGTAATACAGCATTTTAAAAAGCATAAAAATTCAGAATTTTTGTGACTTTTAACGTATAGGTGAATAGAAATATGTTTATTTTCCACAAGCAATTTGAAGGACAAAAGTTGTTTTCTTATGAGAGATCAGTGTATGCAGTGTACAGTGAATATTAGTGTTCCGATACTTTTCTGAGTAGAACCTGAAAATTCTTCATAACATAAACCAGAAAGGAAATATTTTCACATAAAAAAGATTAAATTATTTGGAATGTGAAAATGATCAAAATCAAATTATTTTCTCCTTTGCTTAAAAAATCTCCATTAAAGCAGGCATACAAATTAATCCTGTGTTACCTGATGTAACCAGTCCTTCAGGAAAGAAATGGGGTGAAAAAAGAAGGGAAGTGTCCCATAAAATCTTTTAGATCTTGCAAGGGTATTATTTGCGCAGGTACAATTGGGTTTGTGCTGTGATAATCTCTTTTCCTTAAGTATAAAATACAGTATAGTGGTACTCACTATATATATTACAAAAATAATATAACACTTATATAAAAAGGTGTTTCTTTCCCTCACTCTGTCACTCTCAGTGCTTGAACACCTGAACGACTCCATCATATTCTTCAAAATTTCTTTTAGTACATACTGGTGAACAGAAAGGGGAAGATCCTTGAAAACAGTAGGAGTATTGATGGTTCTCTGAAAGATCAGTAGTGTTCATCAGTTGGAGATAAAATTCCCACATAATTTCTGGTTACAGAACTATCCAATGTGATTTAATTTTTTATTTTTTATTTTTATTTTTTTATATATATTCTTGGTCTAGTGAAGACAGTGACTTTAATTTTCCTCATATTTGACCTTTGTAATTTTGATTTTTGTCACCTTCATGCCAGAACCAGGCAGCTGATTACAGCCCTGTAGAGCAGAAAAACTCTGATCAGATTAAGGGGCAAATATATCTCAAACTGATAAAGAGAGAAGAGTAGACTTAAATGGTAAGTGCTATGGTAAGTCCTCTGGCTCCTTTTCCTTCCTCAGGTCACCTCAGAGTCACAGGTCTAGAGCTTCTGGTTGTCAGGATCCTGATGAAGACCTACCTCAGAGCCCTGACACTTTTTCTGAGACAAAGCAAAATTTGACATTTCACTACCCTTTTAATTAGAACCAGAATATTATTAGTAACAGATGCTAAGTGGTAATATCTTTACTTCAAATTAATCCAAATCCAAGTCAGCATAGAATTTTGGAGTTAGTGGAAGCTGCATTACTTTAGGGAAAATTTCTCTTGGCTATGAAAAGTCTAAGGTTATCAGGCAGCATTCCTTGTGTGGAAAAAAATTCCCACTTAAAATTTATCACACTTTTAATAGCAGAATAGCAGCATCAATAAGGAGTAAAAAAATGCACTCTTGTGGGATTTTTAGGAATGGATATACATATGGATTTGAAAAGTGTTCATCTTCTCTTTGGATTGTGTTACTTGATCAGAATACTTCTGTCTCCTCTCTTTCTCAAAAAACTTTGGGCAATAATATTTCCCTTGTAAATTCTCTCACATTAAGTACTTTACTCTTTTCACTACAGTATCTTACTTGGAGGCTGTACTTGCTCAAATGTTGATTTTGTCTTACTAAGCAATGCTTACTAAGCAACTGCCCATCCCCACCACACCCTATACCATGCCTTAGGCTGATACATTCTTGTAAATAGTATGGCAAGACTCAGTAATTCTGTAGAGCTTTCTGGAATGATGAAGTTTTCAGTTACTGAAGAAGAAACTGACCTTTTCGTTATCAACACAGGTTTTTCACATCTCCCCACTGAGCTACCCCATGCTTTTTCTGGTGCTTTATTGCATTCAGCCTGTATTGTACATATGGATGACCGGGGTAGGTTTTTTCAGTATAAAAAAATCAAGGTTATTGCAACTAAACCCCAAATTAATTTATCAACTATATATGGATTTAGTGGATTTTAAACAATATTTTCATTCAGTAAGAAATTAAATTTCTTTTATGTGATTTTAAACTTCCTAGAGTTTTTATAATAAGTTACAAGAAAAACTTGTGCAAAAAACCAAAGAGCAGTTCTAGAAAATAATATGCAGGGAAAAGATCAGGTAAAATTTACATTGCAATCTTCAAAGACTGCACATAAGTGTTTTTCTTCCAAAGACCCATAGAAATTCTGACTAGGAAGATACCCTATGTTTCAAAAAACAGAGAAGGCTCTCTGCCTTCTCTGCCATAGATTACAATGTAGCAGGAAATATACAACATTTTACATAGCGGAATAACTACAGAGAACTTCCTTCACAGATCTGAAACTTATGGCATCAATTTGTTAATTAAATCATTCCCTCCTCATTTGGACTCAGGACCTCCAGCTTTTCTCACAGACTCTAATGAAGAGGCTGGGGGAGAAGGACAGAGCAAGAACCTAAATCTGGTACCTCAGAGTTCACTACCCAAAACTAACATGGGTCAGAGACACAGACAGTCTGTTGTTAAGAGAGTATCTTGAGATTTAGAAAATGAAGCAAGGGAACAGTGAATGAAAAATGTCAAAGAAATATTGGTAAAACTGCCACTAAATGCTCTGACACTCTTTTCCTTTACTCACTAATTATGCTGATCACACAGTCCCTTTTTTACTATTTTACCAGCTTATCATGGTTTAACTTCAGTGTAGTGGGTGGGGTGACCTGCTTTATCAATCCCTCCCTCAGCAGGAGAGGGGAGAGAAAATATAATTAACATCTTGTGGGTCCAGACAGGGAGACATCCCTCAGCAATTACATAGGCAAAACAAACTCAGCTTGGGGAAATTAATTTATTGACAATCAAATCTAATAGTGTAAAACAAAATCTTTAAAATCCCATCCCTCTACCCTTCCCTTATTAATAGCACCAGCTTTACTCCCCATTTCTCCAGGGTGCAGGTGGACAAGGAATATGGACTGCAGTCTGTTGCTTCTCCCCCTGCTTCCTTCTAAGGGTGAGGACCCTTCATACTCTTCATGCTCCAGGACAGTGAGACTCCCACATGAGACAGTCCTACATAAACTTCCCAACATGGATATTTTCCACAGGCTGAAGTTCTTCACAAACTGCTACAGCATGAGTCTCTTCTATGGGGTGCATCCCTTCCAGTATTGTACCTCCCCAGGGTCACAAATCCTGCCAGCAAACCTGCTCCAGAACAAAACACAGCACACATCTCCACTGGGGTATTTAGGTATAACCACCTCCACCTTCTTGTCTCATAAGACTATCCTGTAACATGTCACCCTGGTTGATCAGCCAGGGAGAGATGTAAGTTTACTGTTGTGTTAGATCTGTTCAGGATGGATCTCCTGCCATCTGGGAGCATCTGGGGACAGTTAAGCACAACTCGTTCACTTCTCTAGGCTGAAAGTGTGTACCCTCACCTATATCTGTGTGTTTTCCCATGCAGCAAAAAGTACCAATCTTATCCAGAATGTTCATGTCACCATGAAATGATGCAAATTAAGATTAATCTTCTTTTTATAAATAAATATTTGTAAGTGATAAATACATGTATTTTATGACTATTAAGAAACTAATCAAAAAATCCTTGTTCAATTTTTCTCCATACGTTTTAATACATGCTTTCACATTCTATTTGGAAGTGCTTTTTGAGCACTCCTTTGGCATCATAAAATTCTCCTAAAGTGTCTTGAAAGTTACAAAAGCTTCTTGAAAGAGTATGTTCGGTGTCATAGGTGAAAATTGTGGGACAGGTAAATCTGGTACTAGTGTACAATGAAAACAGAATTTTATAGTGTCAGTGAAACACTCCCCTGTGCAACTGGAATAAGATTTGTACCTTTTCAATTCACATACTACTAAAGTCAAAATAGCTCTTTATTTTGGTTATGATTGTCTTATAGGTTTATTGTTTGCACTCCGGAAATATAAACTTTCTAACTTTGTCGTACACTTTTTTGCCATATTTTGAAAATTAACACCCAAATTGATTGGCAAATTCAAGATATCTCAGTCAGTTTTTTTGAGTCAGGAGCACTGTGTTTTCAGCCATGTTTTGATGCATGCAATACTTTGACACCTTAACAGTTAACGGTGTGAGGCAGGTTCACCTCTATGATAAACTGTGGAGCTTCCTACTCTTGAGAAATGAGAGAAGGAATGTTTACTATTACCAGCAGGAGAAAAAGCTTTGATTAAACCCACAGCAGAAGAGCACAGCACTACGCTTGTGTGTGAGTGTCTAGTTGATATTTGAATCAATCTTGAGATTGCTTTTCACAGATGATAGGAAATAGGAATACAGAGTTTAATTTTGTTTACTAACATAATCTATGCTCATATGCTTGCTGTAATGCAAATTCTTAGGTCCTCACAGCAACTTTGAACGTTTTTATTAATAAAACATAAATAAATAAAAACCCCAAATTAAGGTATTGTTTGTTTAGCTTTCTTTGTATGGTATAGTGGACATTACGAAAACCCTGTCAAAAATATACTATGAATATTTACCTTGTAAATAGAAATGTGAAATCTCTGTGAAGCAGAAAGATGTTGCAGTAGGTAAAACACAAAAAATGTAGAAACTCTTCTTTCAAATGCTTTTTTGTTTCTAAATTTTCATCAGTGACCTTCAGGTTTCTCAGAAGAAAGAAAATCCTTCTGACTTATTAGTTTCTTTGGAAATTGTTTTGAAAGCTGTCACTTTATAGTGTGTATCCATAAGAGTAAAGCTCAACTCTGTGAGAAAGCAATATAGCACAGTACCTCTTTCAGAAATGTTTATATCTATTTACCAATCCATTTCCTTTTAGAAGCCTCAAATGAACATTGAAATTGCAAAATTTAAGAATACAGTGTCTACACTTTTGCATACACAGCAGTACAGAAAAAATCCTTTTGTAAACATATGTGCGTACATATCCACTTGTATAAAAGTGTACACCCATACATACACATATGATCCCTTCCAGTTCAGCATATTCTGTGAATCTGTGATATAATCCCTAATATCAAATATTTCATGCTTTAACGACTAAAAAACTAACCACAACTTCAAAATTAATTGTAGAATTGATTGTGTATGTTGAATAAAGCAGAATTGAGCACAGGCACACATGGATTGAAATTAATGATGGTCCAGATATTTGTCTCAGAAACTGTCCAAAAATTTCAGTTGAAAAGAAGAAAAATTTCATGATATAAAAATATCAGTGAGGAGAAGAATTAGAGAAAGATGCTACTGCTAGAGTTCAATTAAGACTTTTCATTCTTGTAGTTACAGTTTTCACTCAATTAGCTATAAACCACTGTTTTTAACCAATTGGATATCCAAGAACTATTTGAGACAAATTTTCCTGTCCTGGTGTGTGCATACTGTAATTTGTTATCGATTTGAAAAATGAGCATCTCTGCCCTTGAATTATTTTTTCTCAAGAGTACTGCCACTTTCCAAAGCCTCATGGAATCAACAATATAGCTGCTGTCATTTTGGTAGACAAAATATTCATATAATTAGATAGTGATGAACACCAAAGTGAATTATAAAGAAGTTAACCTTTGAGATTGTTTTAAAGTTGTGGTTTTGCTTTCACTACCTTATGTCATGATAACAAAATTTCAAGTGTCCCATCTAAACTAACTGGGCAATGCCTGCTACTGGAGTTGAGGGTGCCTGACCATTATTTGTAGCTGTAGTTAATGGTAGACTTTTACAACTACCTGTTTTGAATGGCAATCTTTCCCTAGTGTGCTTTTCCATGAAAAAACAAGAAAGTAAAAAAAAAAATGGAAAAAAATATTTCTTTAATATATGATCTAATTTTTTTAATATGTCAGAATTTTCTCATTATCATTTGAATTTGGTATTTATGTCCCAAAGGAGAAGAAATAAACATATCTGTTTTTACCTGTTTCTCCAGGAATATAGCTTTTCCAGATTATTCAGAATGAATTGGTGGTACAGGTTTGATCTAAATCTCCCTGGCATCTCAGGAGTATAAATGTCACAATTTTTTATGTGTTTTATCATACCAATTTTATCACTTTAATATGAAAATGGGTCATTCTCCACTAACCCACTGACAAAGCATGACATTTTTGCTATCACTGTTACCTCTGTAGTGCACTTAAATTTGATTTATGAGAATGTTTTATAGTATGTTTGTCCTTAGGAGGCAAGCAATGAGATAAAGAATACTAATGTGAATTGTTTAAAGAAAAAAGAAGAAACCAAAATACAAACAAAATAACCCTGAGAACTTGCATATGGATTGCCTACAGATTTAATTTTAACAACAGAAAACAGAAATTAACAAGAAGAGATAGTTATGAGATGTTCTTAAAACTGTTGAATAAATAGAGAAAAGAGATGAGGAGTTAAATTAAGCCTCTGTGCTTTTAAGTACAAGATTAAAAAAAAGAATGTGTAAAAATCCCCTAAAATAACATCAAGCAGATTTTTTTTATTAACTTGAGTGTCAGCCTTCATTTAGATATGGTCAGATCTATCCTCTTACTGCTGTCTTTTCTTTCAATGAGGCTGTTAGAAATGAAGGCTTTCCACTGAAGGTTCACCTGCATTTCCTCATCGTACTAATGGTATTAGATGGCTCAGATTTTGATTGTTGAACTATGATTAGCTGTGAAAGTGAGATAACAATTGGAGAAAAAAAAATCTTGGTTCCATCTGAGCACTGACCCCTTTAATCTTGAGTATTTTTAGATATGTCCCACTTTATGTATAGGTAGCTGTTCAAAATCTCTGTCATTTTTGAAATTCCAGTTAATTTAAGGTTGTGCTAAATGTTTTCTTTCACTTATGTTAGGGCATTTGTCCTCAGGGGAATCTATCTGGAATTGTATAGGCAGGTCTTCCTCAGTTGAATCCTTCCATCTTCAAATGGCATTAAACATTTGAGTTATGATGCCTAAATGGTTTCATCTTTCTCATTTGGAAGCCAAGGCATTTCAGAAATTTATCGAGTAAAGAACAACTGGGAATTTCAGTAGAAATTTAGAAGCAAATGGCTGTGCTAAACTCGGAGGTTTTCTTTCTTTTAATTTTCATAGTGTGACTTAGTATTCATAAAAGTATGAAGCTTAGAGCTCCTGACTCCATTATAAGTACATAAACGGGTTTTTTTGTCTTTAAAATTGAATTAGATGTGTTGCTCTGCTAGGATCTCATGTTCAGAATACACAGAATTAATTGTTCTGAACAAATGAGTGTCATATAAAAAGAAAAATATGCAACAAATTTGTGTAGCTTTTAAGATGCTATATATTAAGCAATAAACAACAACAATTTGTTGCAAAACTGAGGTCTTTGTTTATTCAGAGATCTTGTCTTGTCTCTGACAAATGTCTCTTTCAGTGTGCTTTTAACGAGGATATGCTCAGTGTCTCCACAAAACTGCCCTTCCAAAAAAAAAACTTCCTTTGAAAATCATAATCCTACACTGTTTATATTATTATGCATATTCTTTCTTTAGAACTTTCACATTCCTTTATGAAAGATATATCTTTTGCTTCAAAAGCATATAATTTTCCTATCTGAAACACAAAGAGTCTACATTTGCTATTAGGGGTCTGTGGTAAGGCTCGGGAATTTTTGGATGTTGAAAAACAGGTTGCAGTGATGCAGATACTATGGAACTTTAGTCTGCAAACGTTTACTTCTGTAATGTGTCCTTACTCCAGCTGCTGGCTTCAATCAGTGATCTGAAACATGAACTGTTTTGATGAATATGAAAGTATGCAGATAGGGGTCAGTTTTCTAAGGTGATCTTTCTTTTTCTTTTTTTTTCCCATTCTTCAAATTCTTCATAAGCAGTAGATGCTCCAGTATATCTAAGTACCACTTTGCAAGGTACCAAAACTTGTTCAGTCTTTGATCAGCAAGTATCTAGTCTATTTGAATCTTAGTTTGTGATACTAATCCAGAAAGGTATTTTCATAAATAAGGATGTTTAATTATTTTCTACAAGATTTATGCTTTTCTGGAACTTTTCAAATGTATTCTTTAACTTTTTTGGTTCAACATTAAATGAAATAACAGAAGGAAAACAATACTCCTGGGAAATCCATATGTGTTGAGAATCAGTGTTCATCTCACTCGTTCTGACAGTTTTGCTATAGCTTTCATCACCAAAAGATTCTGGTTATTGTAAGGTACTTTTGGTCATGGTACAGCAAAATGTGAAATATGTCTGACTGTGCTCTCTTAAGAGCTGAAAACTTAGTTCAGGTATGGAAATCCAATATTTAAGTTTTTCCTTCTCACTTATGTAATGAACACCCAAAATCACCAGATTACCATTTGTTTGGAGGGAGATTTCTCTATCTGTTTGTCTACAAACAAAAAGACAGATGTTTATACACTGAACCAAAGACTAAAACCAGGTACTGTCTTGGAGGCTGCCAGACAGATGTCACCTAATATCCAAGTGCCCAATGTCTGAGCCTTGCTCTAATGAATGTTTTAATTATCTGTGTGGTTCCATCAAGGTAGAATGACTCCATCAAGAGAGACTAATCATAGAAGCTTAGAATGACTAAGCTTGGAAGGGACTTAAAAGTCCCATGCCTCCTGCTGCAGGACAGAGGGGAACTAAGAGAAACTATATCCAATCAAGGTCCCAGCATGTAGCAAAAGTTAATTTGCTATGACATATATGCATTTAAATGGTTGCTAGTAGCAACATGAAGCATAATTCTTAATTTGTAACATTGTTAAGGTCAGGATTCATAATTATTTATGGTATATCAAGCATGTAATTTTTCCATGTATATTCAAAACTGATTACAGACTGTTTCAAGGATGCAAGATTTTTTTAATAATAGGCAATTATGCTAATAAATAAAATTATCAGTATGATGCTCATGTTAACATTGAAAGAATAAACTAATTTTTTCTCCTATTGAAGCTCTCTGTTTCTAATGAAAATTCACTTACTTTATCATGTGGAGAAATTTTTGTGACAGTAATCCCTCATAGTTATTCTTCATTCTCCACTCCTCATATTTGCCCGGATATGACTGATGCAGGTGGATTTCTGTTAATAGAAATCATTCTGCACATTTGCTTTTGCAAAATGCAGAGCTCATGACATATCTTTCATTATTACTTCTCGGTGACTAACAGAGAAAGAAATACTGTGCACATTGCTTAAATTTTTCTTACAATTTTATTGCAACACAGGCCTTGAATGCCTGAACTATTAGATAGGAATATTATTTTGCTTTCAGACAAAAACCATGTTTCAAAAAACTCAAGCAGATGTGTATGAAATGTCGGTCAAGTGTTTACTAATATGTCTAAATGTCCCTGCTGCTTGGTGGTGGATCTTGGCAGAAGATTTTATGTCCTCTAGATTTATAGTTCGTTTGGAACTAAAGGAGAGAACTTTTATCTCCATGGCATGTGATGCATCATGTCATTATTGAGAAATAACATAGCCTGAAATAAGATACTCAATACTTTCTCTAAGTTATTTTGGAAAAGGAAACCATGAGTCTTTCCCCTTTTTTACTGTTGGCCACATTTCTTTTTGTCTTTTGACCTTCAACTTCCAAAATACTTCAACAAAACTTATAGGATTTTAGATGAGTAAAATAATTTCTTTCCTTTTTTTTTTTTTTTTTTTTTTAATAAGCAGGAAAAGTGTGAAACAGGTGAATCACTTGAACACAGAAATCCATGTGATGACTAAGGCAACAATTTTGATGGCTCGAATTCATCTGTGATCTTGCAAATACCTGAAATAATTGTATACCATCACAGGATTTACTATGAATTCAGTAAATTTATGCAAATAACAAACTCCTACCTGATTTCTGGAACAGCTTATCAGGATATGAAAGCCAGAATGGTCATCTTGAATCATGGCATGAACAGAAATACAAGACAAATAGTGTTACAAAAAAGGTGATTTGGAAATTCTTTTTTCAGTAGCCCTAGTGTTTTCCTGCAGACTTAACAATTTGTGTGCCAGATGGCTTTTCCATGTGTTATAATCCTCTGAAAAATAAACCAAGTCTATTTGGCAGCTTTAATATGTAAATGTATGTATGTGAGAGATCCAAAAGTTGCCTTGAACTTACAATTTAGGAATTGATTTCAAAGGAATAGATGTCTATCTGAATTACAGAGGCAAAACACAGAAAGTTTACTATGGTCTCATTTTATGTGTTTATGTGTTGCAATGTCAGTATTTCCACAAGAAGAACAAAGACAAAATAAAGAGGAGACGTCATTTACTTTATGGTTGATGATTCAGGTAACATTGAAAATAATAAAAAGCAGTGAAGCAAGCAAGTAAATGGTGATGAAAAGACAGTATCGCTTCCAGGGACTGCAGGTTTTGTGGGGTTTTGTTTGCTTGGTTGGTTTGGTTTTTAGGGGAAGGGTTGAAGTTTTGGTTGTTTTTGCTGTTTTTGTGTACGTATGATTTTGGTTTTTTAACCCTGAATTCTGCATTCTTTATAACTCCAAAATTTCAGAGCTGATACAATCATCTTTGTGTAACGGACCTAAGTTAGGGGCTTGCTTCATTTACACATCACTTCCTGCATTCTTCTGCTCTGTATTATAGCGTGGGCAGGAATGTTGGTCTGCTGAAGGTTAGGAAGGCTCTACAGAGGGATCTGGACAAGCTGGATTAATGAGCTGAGGTTGATTTCATGAGTTCAACAAGGAAAATTGCCAGATCCTGCACTCGGGTACCAACAATCCCATGCACTGCTGCAGACTTGGGGCAGAGTGGCTGGAAAGCTACCCAGTGGAAAAGGACCTGGGGGTGCTGGTTGTCTGAGGACTAAACATGAGCTGGGAGTGTGCCCAGCTGGCTAAGAAGGCCAGTGGCATCCTGGCCTGTATCAGCAAGAGTGTGGCCAGCAGGACCAGGGCAGCGATTGTGCCTCTGTACTTGGCACTGGTGAGGCCACAGCTCAAGTACTGTGTCCAATTCTGGGCCTCTTATGACAAGAGGAACACTGAGGCAGTGGAAAGTGTGGAAGCTCATGAAGAGTCTGGAGCACAAGCTAATGGGTGGATGCAATGATCCTAGAGTTCTTTTCCTACCTAAAGTATCTATGATTCTATGATCTACACTTTTTAATAGCCTTATTTCAGAGCTAAGAATCAATCTGAATCATAAGTGCTCTATTCTTCACTTTTTTTTTTTTTTTATCATAATGAAGGTGATGGCATGGTGATATTTTTGATGAAAAATAGTGTTTATGTGATGGGCCTTCCAGAAAAGTCTGTATGTTCAGTTTTTAAAAGTTAAAGATCTTCCTGGATCATATTTTATTGCTACAGTATTTGTTAATGGTTTGATTTGTTGGGATTTATTTTTGGTAAAGAAATGGGATTTAGATTTACTGAAACACTGAGATGAAAGCAATACCTAAGTTCTCTTCTTTCTGCTGATATGTCATCATGATGTCTAGTCAAGCACAACTCACCATGAGGAGAAGTGGCCAAAAAGATGCTCTGAAATCCTACAATTTCTAAAATGCTTCTCCTAGTTGTCCCCTGCCCAATATACCCTTCTTGATCAAAGGATTGTGGGTCACTTCCAGCTCTGCCTCCCTCAGTCAGCAGAAGTAGGTGAATCTTTCTAAGTTCATGCAGACAGAGAAAACTGCATCTGGATCCAATAATTACTTTTTGTCATTTCTGCATTCAAAAACTAGAGTGTTCATGAGCACTGGCCTGGTGTAAAACAGGAAACCCTGTCCTTATGCAAAAGCTATTATTTAGTGCTAAAATAATACATATTGTGTATGGCTTTACTAAATTTGAAGTATTATACATATCTTTTCTACTGTTATTGAGGGAATTGGAACTATAGATATTAGAGTTTAATTGACTCTTATTCAGTTGTTGTGGCAAAAAGGAATCTTAGATAATCTCTTCTACAAGAAAGTTTAAGATGATACTTCATGGTCCTGTGTACAGAATTATCACTGCCAGTTCTATTTGGTTTTCTGTGTTATTTATCATGACATAGGGATTATTATGTACCAAATGCAGTAATTTGGAAAATCAAAGAAATGTACCTAAATTATGATCATGGACCACAGAATTTAATAGAAGTAAAATCTGGACAGGAATGACATCTTTTGTTCAGAACTTCTGTGGTTTGAACTCTTGTTTTTTGTTTTTTAATACATTTTCTCAGGAGGGAAGTGTATCTATGGAGTGAGCAACATAAATTGATGTGACCATTCTTTCTTCATAAGGCTTCATCACATCCTCATGCTTCCCTGTATGGCATCATTTATCCTGTCAGGGGATGAAAATAATAACACGTGAATTATGGCTAATAACCATTATAGGTAATAACTGCTAATGAAAACACTATAGAAACAGAACTAAGAAGCAAGGCAAAGGATAAAAATCCTTTTTTGATTAGAAACCCTATAAAGCAACTAACTAAATGCACAGTTAGATGTGGCTTTCAAAAATGCCGAAGAGAATCTAGTACCAGTTTTCTCTGAGTAGTGAGATGCTCAAAATCTACTGTCCTCATGGTATCTCTTTAACTATCCCACCCTCAAACCTGCTACAGCACAGAAACCTAGTTAATTGTTTTCTGTAAATACTACTGAAGCATGTAACAGTGCAAGTGGGCCCGGCCACTCTGGCCACGGAGGAGGACACCAACACCAACCTGTGGTGGTCAAACACCCAAGTTTTAAAGCAGCTCGCTCGGTGGGTAGAGTGAGAGTCCACAATCCCCCAGTTCTATGATTTACATGTTTTCTTATGATTGGTTCATGTTTTCCCCTCCTAGTTTTATGTATAAGGTCATGCCTATTCATTTTCCTTGTTTACTATGTATAAGTTCTAGAAAGTTCCTCGTACTAGACACCCCATTGGTTCCTTCCCTAAGACCCTCCTATGCATTGTTCCTATCGGTTTCCTCACTGTTAACCCCGCCTACTTGCCTTTGCCCCATTGGCTGAGATCCCTTTCCCTGCCTTTTCTTCATTATAAAATCCCTGGACACTTTTCAGAATTTGGCTCTTGGTCCCTGTCCCTTACGCAGAGTAAGCCCATGTGGGAACGATGCGGAGAGTCCCCTCTCTATTTCTTCTTTGCCTTTGCCTTTGCCTTTGTTCCAGTGACAAGAAGAAAGCTCCCTCGGGTGAGGAGCTCTACTCTTTCCTTTTTGTGTGTGCTCAGCAGGGATTGCCACCTTCCAGAGGGGTTGTAGCCTTGACCTCCGGGCTTCTTTTTGTTGGCACGCAAGGGGTAAACCCCCTTCAGCTAGCTCCCAGATACAAAAACCCTTCAAAAACACTAGTGGCAAAGCTGTAAAAATAAAACTTAAGACACTTAGAGTGGAAAACCAAAGAAGTGGAGACGACTCCTTCTTCCTCCATACCTTTATTATAATAATACTAACGCTAGTGCTAATACTAACAATAGTGTCTCATTCTGCAAATAGGTGACATCTCCATGTACAAACCCCTTATTTTCTAATGAGTTTTATTATCCAAGAACATTCAAAGTAACTTGCAGTATGCCATTATAAGCAAAAGCTCAGCTTTCAGCACATGGAGACAGCCTGCTCCTGTGCCCTTAGGAATTCCTTCTTGAACAATGTCCCACCTTCCTGGACTTACTACTTTGTGTATTGCAACACAGAGGAGCAATAGTGATGCTGTTATGTAAGAGATAGAAATTTAAATACAACTTTTTTCCATGGGAGAGGCTTAAGTGTTCTAGAAACATTTTCAGAAAAAGCCTCAGATACTGTATCAGTGTTGTTAACACAGCAGAAACAACCCAATCAAATGTACTTTATCCCACAGCAGCAAAAGGTAATTCTTTCTCTCCCACACCCCTTTTATCTTCCACTCAGAAAAATCAGATTTAGCAATAACCTAGTTTCCTTTTTCAACACTAGATTCTGAGAGAATAGAAAATGACACTTTCTTATGCTATTCATGTTTCTGGAAGAGCAGAGCTCTTTGGAGATTTGTTGCTTTAACTTTGTATGTGAGAACAAGTAGCAAAATCAGACTTCAATATTCTTTAAATTCCAAACACCAAAACTGAACTCCTATATCTTTAAGATTCTTGGTGCCAGTAAAAAATAATACAAATTATTATGCTATTAACTAAACTGGCATTTTTATGTATTTGGAACTCTGAAAGTAGTTCAATGTCTTCTTGAGTTACCTAATTATTTCAATCCAGAATTTATTGTTTAGATTCTATTTTTTTTTTAAGGTTAAAATTTTTCCAGCAAACTTTTGCAGAAAGCAAATTTTGAACCTATCTTTGTAGTAATACAACCCAAAGGATTAGATATCTTGAAAAAAGCTGGTTTTTTTTCTCTTGGAGAAGAGAGTGGAGAAAGAATTTGTAGTAGTCAGCAGTAGAACAATTATCAATGCTGATGGTTCAGCAATGGAACAGTTATGAATGCTTGTAGTTAAACCAGACATATCCAAAATTAATTCATAGCTACTGAGATGAACGTGGTCTTTCATATTTCCCAGAACAGCTGTTTAAAAGTGTCTGCAGACAGATACAACACAGTGCACTAATGAATTACAAAAATCATGTCCTCAGAATTGTTTTCATAATCGTTGAAATGTACGAAGCAAATGCAACAGAAGAGGATGGAATTGTGTGGTTAACACTGACTTAATGCAACTCACAAACTTAGGATGCTGTAAAAGTCCTTTGTTAGCTTATGGAATCATTTGTGTTTTGTAGAAGTCATTTTCTCCTAATAAAATTCAGCTATGCAAGAATTGCACAATATATTTTAGATAAATAGTATCATTTCATCTCAGTGCCACAGAAATATTAAGGTGTACAGTAAGTGATTTTCTTGGTAGAAGAATGTTCATCTGTGATGTGCTGGTCCCTGTGGAAGTTGGTGTTGTGAGACAGAAAAGGGAGAATCCAAAGATAGCTCGTTTTTGTTGGTGTTTCTTGACTCCCAGAAAAATGCTAAAATTGCATGCTGTTCCTCTGTTAAACAACAGTGTACAGACCACTTGTTTATAAAATTCATTACCAAAGTGTGTCTTATGCATCTCTAAGCAATGGTCCATCCTATGGGACCATCGGGAGTTGCTAAAAAATAGAGCACACTAACAGTAATTTAGGGCAGGAGAAGAAATTAGACAGGGACTAGTTAGACTATGCAGATCATGACAACAGCCTTCAGCTTCACTCTGTTGTGGCAAAAGCTTTTTGCTTCCTTCAGCTTCACTCTGTTGTGGCAAAAGCTTTTTGCTTACACACTCACTTAAAAATTGTGAGCACAGAAATAAAATACTAAACCTCTGTTTGTCTTCCTGTCCCAGTATTACTCCTACAGTGATATACTCTCCTACAAGGATAACTGCTCACACTTCAATTTTTTCATATGGAAAAGTTTTGGGAATTGTTTATTTCTGAAATTTATTTCTGAAAGCAGTGAGGATTTCTGCCCCTCCTTGCTAAAGAACTGAATAAAACAGTTGTCATGACTTGTGAAGTTGTTTATATGAAATGGAAGTGTAATGCAAGCCAAGAGAGGGTAAACTGAAGAAGGAGAACTTAAAATTAAAGGAAAACTAGTCTTAAAACCAGAGAGTACCTGATTTGTACTTATTGTTGCACTGCATTGTCATTTTAAATATTGTTGGAGTTACTGTTAATAGCAGCAGCATAGTGCAGGTAGATAGTAGCACAGAAGCATCGTTTTTTTGCAGACAAGTGATACAAAGAAGATGGGAGAGCAAATTCTGTTTATCAGAACAGCAGAAAAGGTGGCTCCTATATACTTGCCACAAAAGACATGGAGACTTTCAGCCAGAATCTGAAGTCTGGGTAAAATATTATCCTGACCACACTACCTACCCTCAGTCTTTTGAGTGGTATCAGTTCTCAACAGGTGCTTCATACATGGGTTATTGAGAATGTCAACAACCTGGCCTACATGGTAAAGAGCTGGTTTTTCACAGAAGCATCTTTTTCAAGTCCATAGTTTTAAAATCGTATTTTTCAGACCCTTATTTTCTCTATTTTACTATGTTTAATTTTACCATAAACCTTCTTTGCCCTAGAAGTTAAAGAGCACAGTTGTCTGTCTCAAAAACTGATAAGGCCACAGATGGAAGATAAGCCATAAGATAAGCCACCACAGCAGGAACTCGAGATAAGCACAAAAAGGAAGAATTTGAGACAGGATGGCTCTGATTCCAGGCCTGGTGAAGGCAAGATCTGGTTAGTCCATCCTGTTTTAACAGATCCTGACAAAAATTCCCACTGTGGCAAATTGTAAAAGGAAATAACTGTTCATATTTATATCACTAGTCAAACAAAGATCATCCCAAGTTATGGGACAGATGGCATCTGAGACCACCAAAGGCTCCCAAAGCATTTCCAGGCTCATTTTTGGGGCCTTCCACCAGAGGACTGTGCATTTGTGTTGTATCAGACAGCCAAAAACTAACACCCAGGGGAGGTAGCTGGGTGTTCCCAGCTGAACCCAAACATGTATTAACCCACTGAACTTTTTGTTTTGTGGGCTTACCCCACCCCTGAGGGATCAAGTTTGTGACCGTCACTTTGACCAGCTGACGTCGAAATAGCAACAATCAAATCTCATTGTTTGATTCATGGGAGGTGGTACCTTTCTTCTCCACTATCTCCTCTTACCTTTTGTATCTCTTTCTTACTTTTCCTTATTTATATTTATATTTTTATATTGCTATTTTTCTATGGATAGTAATCAAAATGGCTATATAACTCCTTTCTATTGCAAATTGTTCTGAAACAAACCTGCCATATATGTCTATATATCTATATATCTACCTATATCTACATCTCTCTGTCTCTCTCTCTTCATCCATCTATCTGTCTATCTATCTATACATATATATATGTTTAAACACCAGTTATTCAGTGTCATTTCACTCTAACCCACCCCAAGGGATCTATTAACAAGAACCTCAGCTACTCCACCGTAAGGGTGGGTTGTAGCACTCTCTCTCCTTTTAATTTAGGTCAGTCTATCCTTTATCCTTTAGTGAGCATTTGACTTCTTAAGTTTTTCATATATTTAAAATTTTTGTTTGCTTTTCCCGATAATTTCTTTAATAGCTTTTAAAATACTTAATATGACTATATTTGAAGTTTCTTGGTATTTGCTTGCTGCTCTCTACCTCTCCTTGATCACTATCCCTGCACACCTTTTTTTTTCTGGATGAGTTTGATTTCTATGCTATATTTCCTCCATAGATTTTATTTGAAGCAGCACTGATTCACACTGTAAAATACTATATTTCACCTCTGAGCCATCAATTATCACTCCTTAATAACTGGCTTTTCTCATTCCCTGTGCTTTATCATCTTTCTTGAAATTTCCAGTATTCACTCATCATTTCTTTTGCTGTCTTGCAAGAACCCATTTTCTCCTAGAATTTAGTACGTTTTTTTAGTAATACTACTAACACTTTTCTCTTCCACTTTTTTCTTAATTTTGACTTTCTTCCAACAAAATAAAAAACAGCAACAGCCAACCAAAGAAACAAAATTCCACCTGATTTATTTGCTATAACATCATCTGTTTTGGGATGGAAAGAGTCTCCTGACTTTATCTTGCGTAAACTTTCCTCCAGGATTTATTTCCAAGAAAGCTTGCTTCATATGGTCTTCACCAAGTTTCTCAAGTAGTTCCCTGTTTAAATTAGGAGGTGGAGCTATTGCGAATGGGAAAAGTAACGTTTCACACACTTCTTGCTCTTGTCTGGCCAGAGCCTGTTACCTTGTCTCAGCAGTTAACAAATAGTCAGGTGAATGTTGACCATGTGCCTGACAGCATCACAGAGGTTCTATGCTTTTTACTGAAAAAACATGTTATTCTTTCCAAACAGTGCTAAGAAGCCCGATAAAAGTTGCCCTTGCACAGGTTTGCTTATTAGAAAATCAAGACTTAATGAAAAGTTCACAAAGAGTCATGGAGTCTTTTTCATTAGTTTGTGATCTTGTGCTCTCCTGGATCCACACAGTAGCTAGGAAGGATTTATAGTGACATGACTGGCTGCAGCAAGTCAGATCTTAAAATACTTAAGAAAACTGTGAAATTAAATATTTTATCTACAGTTCCTAAGTGAAGCAGCAGACTAAAATTGTGTCCAGAGTGAAAGTGATATTCAAAGCCACTAAATTATAGTGGATTTATAAATAAGTTGGTAATGTAGAGGTTGCTTTTAAGAGATAGACAATTGTAACTTGAACTCTTCACTCTTACTACTTTGCATAGGGTAACCATGAATTCTCTTTTGTTGTGGTAACTTGGTCGGCAGCATTAACTGTTGAGGTAACCTTAAGCCATTTTTTTACTCCAAAACTCAAAAGTTGAAAGCAGATTCAGTGATGCTCTGAACTGCGAATAGGTGGAGAGGACAACCTCTAGGCATGGAATTTTGGCTTGTTCTAAATGCAGGGGAGTCACTAACTGAATAGAAATTACTCAGGATCTGCAGAACACTGAGAAAGAACTTCAGATCATTCACAGTTTTTTCACATCACTGACAGCTTCCAGACAGTGTTGCAGAAGATTTCTTTGGTATTGATTGGCTATTAATTATTTATGATACTTTTTCTACTATAGTAACTGTTTATAATGTGCTGTTTGCCTTCTGTGAAATGGATGTGCATTTTCCATGTGATCAAAAAATTATTCATGCTCACAGTCTGCAACAAGAAATGCAGCTTCTTCCTCCCCACCCATGCCCCCCCCCCCCGAAAAAAACCCCACAATTTTTCTATAAGAAGACTCTGCATATTACAGATTTTTGCAAATTCTGGTGTAATTCAATAAGATTTTGTTCTTCTTAAACCAGTTTAACCATTCTTCTGACATAGTGGAATGAGAGCTATAATGTTGAAAGGGAAATAAATGTTCTGGATAAAGAAAGGGAATTGATTACAAAAGTTTTTAAGTTTGGATGAAAAAGATGGTTTTTAGGTAAATATTCTGATCTTCCCCTCTGATTTATGTAAGAGAGTGGAGCAGACACACTATACCTACAGTTGAAAACACTGTAGGTATAGTGTTTTCACTAATTGGGATATTGAACTGATGAGATTAGAGATGTTCTGAAACAAGTCACATCACCCCAAACACACACGAAGTAGACAGCAGTTCATCAGCATCATCTGGTTCCCTGCACAGGCTTAACAATGTTGTGCCTCGCTATCAAATGATGTAGCTAAGACCCAAGTAGGTAAGTTTCTGACCTGTAGAAGGAAGGAAATGCTTAATCCATAGCTCAGCACCACCCTGTGAAGATAATTCCATTTAAATTTGTGGAGATACTTAGATGGGCAGGTAAGGAGGTCCTCATAGGTGCTGTGCTGCAGCTTCATGTGCAGGGATGTTCACTAACACTTTCCTTTTGCCTGGACAGTGCCTTGGGTTTATAGCTCTGCTGACAGAGGCCATGTTCCAAATCCCTCTGGGGCAGTCCTGACAGCTTCTGCAGAAAAAGAAATGTTTTTCCTCATTTCCAATTTTGAAAAAATGTAAAAAATTACACTGCATTTCAGAAAACAGGAAATCCAAAGATGCAGGAAACATACCAGTTTTATTATGAGCCGGGACCTCTAGTTGTCAAGAAAAATAGAGCTTTTCTTGGGGACTGTGATGGAGTTAAGTCATAGCTGTTGTTTAAAATCTCAGAGGTGTTTGCTTTCAAGGCCATCAATAATGAGTTTGGAGGTTTTTTTTCCATTTCTGTTAGTGAAATAATAATTTAATAAAATATTTACTCAGTAAAACACACAAACAGTGTGATCTCAGCAGTATGTTAACTCTAGTTCACAAGGGTAAAGAAATAATTTAAGACATATTTAAATTTGTGACAGTTTGTAAGGTGGCAAAATGAAATGCTAGAAGACAAAAATGAAAGCCACAGGAGATGCACAGGTTCTTGGAACTTCTAATGAATTGCTACAATTTCTTTCAGTGTTTCATCAACAGCTGATCCTGGGTATATTTTCTGAGAACAACAATCTTTCTATAAATAGGAATAAGTCTATGGGAAGAGAAAGAAAAGGTTTTGAGAATTTATTGTGTTTTTAGAATGGAATTCTCCAGATGCGAGGAGTTTTAATGAGCATTAACCTACTTACATGGTTAAAAAGTGGGTAGAGGAGTCAGAACTGTGTTCTCCATATAATCTTCAAAAATAATACTGTATCGGTGCTTAGATTTTTATCAGATTCCAGATTCTTGTGCTCATCCTTTTTTTTTTTTCCTGGGGCATTGCACTGAGAAAAAGTACCTTAAGAGACCATAAAACCACTTGTCTTCTCTCTTCTTTCTACTTGTCCTCTCTCTTGAAAATTCTAAAAAGCTCAGAGCAGAAGTTGAACATGTTTGGATATCACTTCAACTTCCCCCCAGAAAATAACCAAGTGAAGTGATAATTTCTGTACTTAAATACTCAGTCCCCTTGTTAGTCTTTTACTTGTTAAAGCCCTTCAAGCTCCAAGAATGCAACCCTGGTGCGAAAGGAATGAAAGGACACATTTTTATTATATTTTCCCTATATTTATTTCATAGCGGCATATTTTAAAAATTCCTCTCTACACCTCTCTTGACCTGCAGGAGCGGCTGTTCTCTCTGACATCAGTTATTCTCTCTGATATGTCTAAAACACTATGCACCTCAACACAAATCCCTAGTTGTAGTGTCTTCATTATTGATGGTGAAGCTTATATTGCAGTCACTGACTATTTCATGCCAAGACATGATGAAACCACCCTTGAAGAAGCCATGGGATAGTATTATAGCTGTGGTAATACAGGGCTCAGCATATGCTGCAAAATAAGAATGTGGGTGTTAGCTGTGTGGATCATCTTGCAGTCGTGCTACCAGTATCCTGAGGCAAGGAATAAGTAGTGGGCTTGTATTGTTTGCACAAACTGCAGGCACTTTAGTCTAGGTACACCCCTAATTATGCTTCAAATGGTTCTTTCTAATTCAAGGTGTGTTTGCACATAGTAAAATATGGTCTAGAAGTACAGAGCTTTGTGAGTGCCTAAAGCAAGATGGTCACATGAAAATCTGGTGCAGAGTAAATTGACCTATTTCACTGATTACTGATTTGAAGTTTAAAGATGAAAAGGAACAAGCAGGGAGAAGCAGGGGATGATGAGAATAAATTATACATGAGCACCTTGGCAAGAAAATGTACCGAAAAGAAGTTCCATTATGATAAGTTCACAGAAGCACTCCTCATATAAAGAGTGGACTACTGATTTCAGGTTAATGCAGCTTACCCAAATTTAATGCATCAAGGTAAGTGTCAAGCAGGAATGGAAAATACATCAAGTGAAAAAAATAACTCTTTTTTGCTCCTTCTTCCTTCCTCTCTTCCTTTCCCCTCCCCCTCACCTTCCCTTCGTGTCAATGGATTAGTTATCCACAAAATGATTATGGATTTAGTCATTGGTAGGCAAAAATTTGATAAAGGCTTCCTAGCCTGGAAACGTTTTCCAGTAACATTCCTGGATGCTTTATTTCGTTCCCATCTATCCAAAGAAATATTTACAAGAATAGGTCTATTAAATTTGCTCTGGTATACTATTCAATTAGATGAAAACTTCTTAAATGTTTCTTGAAAGGTGTTTTGGGGCAATATAAAAATGTTAGTATAGTTGTTTAGGGTATTCTCAGGCAAATAGTACTAATAGAATATTATTGCCTCAAAGTAATAATCTATACAGGGACAAAGAAAGCAAGTAAACAAAAACAGTTAAAGAGTATATTTTGAATTAAATCCTCATCTGAATAAAGAATATCAGGTAATAAATTGAATAAGCATTGAAAACAACATTTATGTATATTTATCTAGCAAATTTCCATTTGGGGGACAATTCTAGTAAAAAGCCTGCTAGTTTATACAGTATGCAGTGGGGGAAAAAAAAAAAAAAAAGGAAAAAAAAACCCAAACAAATCAAACCAAAATGAAGCAGAGGTAGATTACCTCATTAATTTTCCAAAACAGATTTTGATGCAAAATTTGAACAAAATATTTTTTCAAAAGCAAACAGTACTGATAGAGTCTATTTTGTCTGCGCAAAAAGCTAACATATTTTACTGTTTCTTTCCTGTTCTTAGAACACAGTCTGTAAAGTTCAGAAGGTCTGTGATTCTTTTTTAGAAATACGTACTTTGTGTCAAGCCAATTAGATTTATCTTAACATGAATCTTTTTTTTTTTTACATTTTCTTTTGGTGAACGTACTTGTATCAGAAGGGCAAGAGCTTGCAGAAGAAACAAAGATTAATGTTTGTTATGACAATTCAATTACAACAGATTTTCCAGTTCTTGCAGTTAAGATATTGGATCACATGAAGTTACAGTAATAGTTTCCTTGCCTCATATTTTACAGAAAACTCTGCATATCATTGCGTGTTGCAAAAAAGAAAAAAAAAAAACAACAATAAAACAAACAAAAAATCAGCTATCTTAATGAGAGCTAAACCAGATATGACAGAACACTGACCTTTTGAGAACAGATTCAAAGAAAAATACAAGGTTTTATGTGCTTTATTTGTGTAAGGGGGTGCAATGTTTATTTTAAAATTGACTTTAGAAAGGACAAAGATACAGATTAAGATAGGCATGATTTATTTTTACTGTAGCTCCAGAATCCACATAGACAGGTATGTGTCTATGTGTTTCAAATGCAGCCAAATCATAAAAAACCAACTATTGAATACTTAGTCTATTAAACAAGAATTCTAGCCTTGTTTAGCCTTAATAAGAAAAGTTGTAACCAATTCTGACTTAAGGTTTAGAAAGAAAGACTATTTAAATTTACTGCACAGCAGTCATGGTCACTCACTGATGTTTGCCAAGGCACCTCTGTGTAGTTTCTTTTCTTCATTCCAGTATTTTGAGGATAGTGAAGAAATGGAAATATTTCCTAAGCATCATCTAAAAATAGATAGAAATACGAATATAGTGCCAGTATTCTGTGCCAATCCATGATCTTTCTTTCTGGATTAATTTCTGTGTAAGAAGGAATTATGGTGAATAGGATCGACAAGAAGAAAAGGGTTTCAACAAGAAAGCTGTAGTGAGAGGATAGGTATGGATATGGCTAAATGACATCATAATTGATGTGGATGAAAGCGAAATTCTGTATAAGGAACCCTGTTTAATGCAAATGCTGCCATACTGTCTTCTGCCTCACAACCAAGAAGGGCTGAAGGTCTCCTTGAGGAAGCACTGTAAGAGGCACAACCGTACCTCCTCAGTAGACACCAGAATAACCACAGTGACATCTCTGGCACATTTGTATAATCTTCACATGACTTACACAGTCATGCCATAATTTAACTCAGTCTGGATATTCCTTGAAACAAAATTAAATCATGCATAAACCTCAGCCATAAGGAGAGAAAAAAAGTCTTTAGACGCTGTAGGGGAAGGAAATTAATTTCAGCATGGTTAAACAGCACTTGATTCGGAGGAGACCCTTCTAAGACATCCCTAGAAGGTGTTTTGATTGTGTTATTTTGCTGGTTCATTAAAACTCAGACTCAGCTCCTCATCTGATTCACACACAAGTAGGAAGAGGTTTGCCTTCATAAACTATCACTGCCATAAAGAAAACACATGCAAAATAATTTCCATGAAATTATTTCAAATACAGAAAACCCTTTGCACTGTAGGAGGACACCTTACTCCAGCGCTCTGCTACTAACCTGTTATTGGAAGTAGAAACTGCCCAGCTGTTGCTATATTATTATTTCAATTTCTGTTTAGTCATTATGATGTTGTCAGCTTTGGAGTTTGTTTTTTGAGTGGGAGATTTATGCCGTCATGCTGCAGTTCAGAAAAGCAATCAAACAATGGAGAAAAAAAATGTACCAGAAATTACCTGTGTTTAAAAGTTAAAAGCAGAAACTGGAAAAGTCTTGTTCTATTCTCCCCCTGCAAGTCTATTATGAAAAAATAAAGTAGGAGGAGGAGGACACAAACTTTTGTGTCTATAACTGTGTGGAAAAAGGGTGGTTTTATTTCCTAAAGGTTAGACATTTTTGGAAGATAATTAAAATCTTATTTAATTAATTAAATAAGATGCATTTTGATTTTCTTCCAACAGGCTGAGAAGCAGAAATTTTAGTGAGGAAAATAAATTTTTTGATATAGGAAAAAAAATTAAGAGCATTAAAGTTGCTGGCTGGAAAGTGGCCAGCAGAAAAGGATGTGGCGATGCTGGTTGACACCTGTATAAACATGAGCCAGTCCTGTGTCCCGGTGACCAAGAAGGTTGATAGCATTCTAACCTGTGTCAGCAACAGAGTGGCCAGCAGGACCAGGGCAGTGATTGTCCCCCTGTACTAGGCACTGCTGAAGCCATACCTCTAGTGCTGTGTCCTGTTCTGGGCCCTTCACTACAAGAAAGACATTGAGGTGCTGGAGCAAGTCCAGAGAAGGGCAAAGAAGCTGCAGAAGTGTAGAAAATAAGCCTGATGACAAACAGCTGAGGGAGCTGGGGGTGTTTAGCCTGAGGAAGAGGAGGCTCAGGGGTGCTGTTCTCACTCTCTACAGCAGCTCAAAAGGAGGGTGTAGTCAGGTGGGCCTCGACCTCTTCTCCCAGGAAATCTGCAACAGGACAAGAAGACATGGCCTCAAGCTGCACTGTGGGGGATTCAGGCTGGACATCAGGAAGAATTTCTTCATGAAAGGGGTCGTTAGACATTGGAATGAGCTGCCGGGGAGGTTGTGGTATCACCTTCCTGAAGGTGTTCAACAAATGACTGAATGTGGCACACAGTGCCATTGATGAGTGCTGATTGATGAGGTGGTGACTGGACTCAATTATTTTGGAGGTCTTTTCAAACATAATGATTCCGTGATATATTTCAGTTTTAACACTTTATATCCATACAGCCCCTTCTTGCCCATATTAATTGGTTCTTTTGTCTGTTTATTTTTTGCTGACCCTTACTATTTTCTGTTCAGATATCTGACTCGGCCACTCTTCTAATGCAATCAAAACCAACCTACAACTTATCTTCATTACCCTCAATGAGGTCAGACTGAAGCCCACTGAAGTACTGTGATGGCAACTGTGATCACGTCTTATCTTTGTTTAATCACATAGAGAAATTTGTCCTTATGTTGATTTAATTGATAATCTCCAGGGAAGTTTGGGACTTACAGCTTAAAGAAGTGTTTCCTCATTTATGTCTGAAACATGGCATATGCAGTAAACAAGCCTACATTTAGCTGCCTATGGTTTTGGTGTGTTTGTTTTTGTGTCGTCCAGCAATATTGAAAGCCATCATCTGTTTCTTTAGAAAGTTCCAATAATATATGGCAAATGAAATTTGAAAAAATGAAATTTGAAATTTGAAAAATCTGGCCAATTTATACATATATATATATATATATAACATATATTTTATATGCATTTAAATAAAACATAGTACATTATGTAGGATAAAAATAAAAGCCTTTTAAATAAAATTGATATTGTTATAAAATAGTTAATACTGTTTTTAAATCTTTTAAATAAAATTGATACTATTATTCAAAATATTTTGTGGTGTAAAAGTATTCCAGCCTCTGTGGGTGATAAAAACTGAAGTATAATAATCTTAGTGTATCTGTGGGACAGAAGATAGGAATACTACTGTGATGGTCTCCTTTAGGAACAACTCATTTGCTTTTCTGAATATGTATGTATCAGGAGTCAGTTTTGGTTTTTGATTGTGCCTGAACCCAGAACTTTGGTGAGCACAGGGCTGATGTGCCCCAGAGATCTGCATAAGCTAGGTCATGTGAAGCAGGTTTTCCAGTCCCAGAGCTAGTTGTGGCCATGCCAACCTGAACTGAACACAGCACACCATCACACCGTGGCGGGGATGAGAGCATTGAGAGCTACATCTCTACAGATATCAAGCTCATAATTCCCTCAAACACCACACTACAGAGAAGCAGCTGGCATAATATGTCCTTGAAGTAGTTCAGGTTCATTTCTATTCTTCTAAACAAGTCTTTACAGGACAGTTAATCCACTGCTGATAACTGGAGATGACAAACCTATTATTTATGAGAATTAATATGAAGTCCACAAACAGGATTTGCAATTTTTTAACAAATTATTTGTGTCATTTATAGCTCATTGTGATATATAAGGAACGTAAGGCTAACTTAGAAGCAAAGTTACTGTGTCCTTGTTTCTTCCAACATACCCTAAACAACTATTGCAGAGGCGAAATGTATGCTGTGAGCTGCTGGTGATAAACTGATACTAGAAAATTGGGGCAGTCAAATTCAACATATTTTACATCTGATAGGAAGTAGTCTTCAGAAAAAATGTTGCTGTGAAAGCATTTATTAGTATATTTTCCTGTGCTTATGCACGTTTAAAGCTTGCTTCATAAGGTGGGAAAATTAACGCTAGGAAATATACACCTTTTTGTGGTGAACCAAAACCAAGTGCCTCAGCCCGGTAAATGTGTAGTGTGAGAGGTGCCATAACTGAAATGCCTTTTAAGAAAATCCTGAAAATGGGAAAATGGAATAGTGCCTTTTTTAGGTATTCATTTATTTTTTAAGTAGCTTGGGGTTCTGCAAAGGATGAAATAGGAAAATTTAAATTTTTACTTCCTGTACTGATGCTACTTGGTCAATATGACAATTTCCTCAAGTACATTGTCCAATTTTCTAGTGTCAGTGACTCTGAGGTACAGAATATCATGTGGTTTTGTACTAAACCCACAAAAGTTTAAAACCACTGATATTTAAGGAACATAATGAAGCTCAAATTAGTGCTGTAAGCATTTAGCTGTGAAATAAATTGAGAATTTTAATTTAAGAAATTGTAGGACTACAAAGCAGTAAAAAGAGAAATGCACACAGAAACAGAATACAGTAGATTTAAATTTTTAAAAAATGTAATTTAATTTTTAAATATATAGATTCTGAAGAGTTGAAAAATATGTATATATATTTGTATATAAACATTGTTCTCAAAAGTAATTCTTCTTTCTCTTATTCTGTTCACTTCACTACTAATCATTTATGTCCAATATAGCAACTATAACAAGAAGACACAAAATCTTCCACTAGATATTGCTTTTCTCCTGGGAATTTGGTTTCCTTAGAATGATATTCCCTATTATTTTACAATCTGTGAAAGACCAATTAAAATGTTAATATGTATCAGACATAACATATATTTTAAATCCTGCACTTAATGAAAGACCCTATATTGAAGTCTGCTGCAAGTGTACTGCAAATACATAAATAGCCATTTCTATGCCCTACCCAATATATTCCATTTAAGTTTTATTCCATATAATGTAGATTACTGTCATGAACGGCTTCTTAATAAGAAATAGAGCTTTGTGGGGTGACTTTTTTATACATACAGTATTTTCAGAGGGTACAGAGTCATTGTTTTCTGTTCTATTTAGAGATCACGATTTTTCATTTTGAATTTGTCCAAACACTCATATTGTCTGTATCCAATAACATTTCCATATGCTACTGGTATTTTTGCATAATTGGAAGTTGTATTATCACAGGTAACATTAATGGTGAATATAGGAAATGCTGTGTATTTGACTCAATAAATGTAAGCTTAAATACTTTTAAGACATTCTGAAGTCATTTATATCTTGAAGTGTGCAATAATGTGCTATGCAAGAAGCACACGTGTGGGCTGGCATAATGCTGGATAGCTGCATAAACTTTAAAGCATAGACATAAAGGTTACTGTTCTTAAATCTCTTAGACACATAGCTAAGTAGTTTGAAATACTTTAAAACTTAGTTGAGTTGGTGAAATTTTCTCTTAACAATGTCCTTTAAAGGAGTACATATATAAACAGTATGTATTAAGAGAAAATTTTTGTTTCTTCTACATCTTTATTGTTACAGCTGTTTCATTATGGCATGAACCTGTTTAGTGCGTCAATCAGAAAAACATGCTTGCTGTAAAAATTTTCAAATATGTTTAAAGAAGCAAACTGCATTTCAATATGGAGATGATTATTCATATTTCTATGTGCTCTGGTGGTCAAATGAATCTATGATAAATGTATTTCTCTATGAAAAAAAAGCAAGGGAACATTTTAAAATGCTGCTTTATTAGTGCTTAGCTGAAGGAATCCATGACAACAGATGATATGCTATTTTATGTGTCTTTTATGCTTGGTTCATCCTTGGAGCACTGATGTTATACGACCTACACAAGAACAAGCTTTTAAAGATTGGTAACCATAACAAAATACTTGAAAGGACCTCCCTGATTCCACAGCAAGTTTCTATTAAACTTACTAAATAGTCAATAGAACCTATCTTCTAAATTATTTCACCACTTTTCAAAACCTTTAAAAACCTTGGTGGTCCTGTGTTTGCGGAGTAATGTATTAAAAAGACCAAGAAATCTTATCCACCTCTAATTTTATGCTTCTTTTTGTACAACAGTGTTATAAAGGAGAGAAATGCAGGATTGATTTTCATAAATGAAAAATTTACTCTAAAATTAAATCTATATCATGCATTGATATTTATAATGGTAAATATTTGACTTCTGTTTGCTCTAATAAAGTGGATTTAGTCCATGTAATATGTTATTGATAGTTATGTGATTGGCAAGTTCTCTCCAAGATTACCTCAATCATTTATTTCAGGATGTGCATGGTAGACTGATGAGCTCCTGATCCTTTATTTGCAAACCTGAAATGCAGAGTATCAGGGCCAGATAACATTAAAGGTAGAACTTTATAGGAAAGTAGACCAATAAATAGTGAAAATTAGAGCTTGAGATTTTAACTGATTTCCAGGAACCTAAATTAAACCATACCATAATATTCAGAGATTTTAAAAAAATTACACCAAGATAATGAAACAATTTGGAGTTAATGAAACACTGTAGGAGAAGGATGCTAATGATACAAAATAATTTCTGTGTCCTTTGGTGTAATTTCCAGGCTATCTTTCTCTAATTTGGGGATCTGTTGGGAGGAATAGATTAAAGATTGGCAAAGAGAATTGCATCTCACTCAAGGGATCTGGCAGCTGGGAATAACTTTTGATAAACCTGTCTGAACAGTAGAACAGTGATCCTGTAGTATGTTTAACAGTGCCTGCATCTCCATTTCTATGCCTCTGCCTGGGCACTGCTTTGGAGATGCCCTGTTTAGTCAGGTAATGGAAATAAATTTACTCTTTGTGCTCTAGTCAGAAGTTTATGGTTGTTTCAGCTGCTTGCCTGTGTTGACTTGCACAGTTGATAAACCTGACTGCCTTCTCTATGAGGAAACAACTACTTCAATGGACAGCAGTGAGTATTCTCTATCTTGACTTCAAACAAAGCTTTCAACACTGTCTCTCACAACAGCCTCATAGGCAAACTCAGGAAGCATGGACAGAATGAGTGGACAATGAGATGGATTGAGAACTGGCTGAATAGCAGATTCCCGAAGGTCATAATCAGTGACACAGGGATCAAGTTGGAGGCCTGTCCATAGTGGTGCCTCCCAAGGTTCCATCCTAGGCCCAGCATTGTTTGCCTTATCCATCAAGGACTTGGATGAAGGGGCAGAGGCCTTCTCAGCAATGTCACTGACAACACAAATCTGGGAGAAGTGGCCTATACCCAAGAGGGCTCTGCAGCCCTTCAGAGGGACCTTGACAGGCTGGAGAGATGGGCAGAGAGAAATCCCTTGAAATTCAGCAAAGGCAAATGCAGGGACCTGCATTTGGGGAGGAGCAACCCCAGGCACCAGCACAGGCTGGGGTGACCAGCTGGAAAGCAGCTCTGTGGAGAAGGACCTGGGGTTGCTGGTAAACCACAAGCTGCTCATGAGCCAGCAGTGTGCCGTGGGGGCCAAGAGGCCAGTGGGATCCTGGGGTGCATTAGGAACAGCATTGCCTTAGGTGCATTAGGAAGGTGCATTAGGAAGACCATTAAAATTTGAGGGAGGTGATTCTGCCCCTCTATTCAGCCACAGAGAGGCAAGTCTGGAGTGCTGTGTCTAATTCTGGGGTCCTCAGTACAAGAGAAAAATGGAGCTACTGGAGCAATCCCAGCAGAAGGTAGCACGTTAGGAGACAGGAGCACCTCACTTATGAGGAATGGCTGAGGGAGCTGGGACTGTTCAGCCTTGAGAAGAGATGACTGAGAGGGGACCTCATCATTGTCTGTAAGTATCTGAAGGGAGCAGCCAAGAGGATGGAGCCAGGCTTTCCATGGTGGTGCTGAGTAATAGGACAAGACGCAGTGGGCACAAAATGATGCACAGGAAGTTCCACCTGAACATGAGGAACTGTACACTAGAACAGATTGCCCAGAGAGGTTGTAGCATCTCCCTCACTGATATTCAGAGATATTCAGGACTGTCTGGGTGCAATCCTGTGCCATATGGTATAGGATGACCCTGCTTGAGCAGGGAGGCTGCAACAGATGACCCACTGTGGTCCTTTTCAGCCATACCTATTCTGTGATTCTGTGAGATTCTGTGAATGAAATTCAATTGCTGTTTTCACTTTTTTCCTTAGCATTTGGATGTTCTGAATTCTGTGGCTGCATTTAATTCTTGCAATGATACTGTTTTAAAATGTGGTAAACTGCTGTTCTAACCCCTCCTGAATGCAGTAAGAACGGAAAACCAAATCAATAGCTTCCCAGCTCTCTCTAAAGTAAGGTGAAATTACATAAAGCCTCCTTCAGTGGCACAGGACACATTTAAGGGGAAAGACACACTTCCACAAATATAGAGGGGAGCATGAGTTCCTTAATGGTTCATGTCAGTGACTGACACAAATACTCATATTAAAATTGAAGACATGTCACATTAGTTCTTTTGTGACACAAAGTTTCATTATTAATTAAAAATTTACAAAGCTCATCTATTTTATACTTGGGTTTTTGCTCAAAGGAGAAACAAGCTTCTTGAGAGAAAATGGCTCATGCACTAGAGGGTGACAATATCTAATTTCGATTCTTCTACAGCTCATATATCAAGTTTAATTGCAATAGAGCAGTAGTGAAGTTAATATTGTGCTTTTGACACTAGCAGTTCAAGGCATGGTACACATCCAGATATCTGTTTTGACCCTGTTTTCTGGTATATTTAATGGAACTTGTGCCAGGAAGCCTCTCTTTTTAGATGTCTGTCCCTTACTCATGGAGGAAAGTTTTAATTTTTTCTTGAAACCTGTGCTTGAATATGGTTTTGACACATGAATAAACTGAATCTTGTAAAATGGTACCAAGAAACTAGAATTTTATTTTTTAACTTTACTGACGCATACTACTACAACCAATTTATATAAGGTCCTAGTTCAGACAACCATGTAAAAATACTACCCAGCATTTTTGAAGACTTAGATCAGCAAATATCCCTATAAACACTGTGACCAGTGTAGGCTTTGTCAGGACTGTTCACGTGATGATATTTAAAAGCTTCAGAGAACAGTGTGTGGTAAATTACCGAAAATCTTTATTTTTCTCAACTCAGTGTCCCTGTACCTATAGATGCATTGAAGTGAGTTCCAGTACTGATGCAGAAAGGAGGATATGAAGTAGTTATGAAGGAGCTGGGAATAAGATCACTGAGAAAAATTAACAGGGAGTTGTGTACAGGCACAGTTTGCCAGGCTCTGAAGGCTTCTCATCCCACCAGGGCTGGAGAGAGAAGCAGTACGAGGAGGCACGTGAGCAGTTTGTAATGAAATTGCAGCCAGAGCTTGTGGGAAAGCAGCAAAGGCTGATCAAGAGCCCTGTGCCCAGAGGCACAAGTAACAGAAAAGGGGAAGAGTACTGTCAGGATATCTTCACTGCAGAATGAGCCTTCACTACACTAATTCTGGTCTGCCTCCAGAGGACTGAGCTCAATTTGCCTAGCTTGAACAAATAACACTGCGTACTTGTAGGGATTAATTTTATCTATTGCATGCATTGTAATAAAAGCCCCACTGGGCAGTTACATATCAAATTACAAAATGTGTAAGCAGTCTTATTCCTTTTTCCCCAACTTTCCTGCTTCTTGTAAAGCTAAAGATTAATTGCTATTTGAACTGCCTTGGGGGATGGGAAAAGAATTAAATGGAAAAAAATGATACACTGAAATGAAACTCATGATATGTCTATTTTTTTTTTGAAAAAGCGTGTATGTTGAGAGTTTCAATTGATTTTACTTAAAAACACAAAACCTTATCACACTTCCTATAAACAGGGTATTGTGACAACTCTTTCTACGTGTATCTTCTGTGCTGTTATTTACATCTCAAGAGTCATCTCAAACTGCTTACATTTTAGTGTAATTAAGTTTTAATCACACAATAAAAATGTTTTTTTGATTTTTTTTCCACCTTGAAATAGCTGTTCCTCTTGAATGAGAACCACAGTAATTTTTGCTAATTTTCAGTATGCTGCCTATTTTCTTTATCTTATTTTTTCTTTTCAGTTCTTACAAAGGGTCTTTGCCTGCAGCGATTTTCTTGTTTTCACCGGAACTATTAATGACCACTGCACATTTAATTTTCTTCTCCTGAATCTCTGAAATTTTTTCAATATTTCATTTTTTTTCACATTAATGCATTAATGAGGACTTCAGGAGGTTTTTTTTGTTCATTTGTTTGTTTTCCCCTTAAAGAGTACTTTATTGTTTCATGTTCTATGATTCACTCATATTCTTATCTAAAATGTCAGGTGATATATTGCTCTTGCTTTGTCACTACCAGGGATTTTGTTTTACTGAAGGTTTTCCTTCCTGCCTACAGATCAGTAAATATGACTGGAACAATCCTCCTACAGATTCTAGTATATTTTCACCTCATTTGAAGGTTAATGTACCAACTATTTTTACTTATTTTTTTCTTCTGAGTCCACTCCACTCCCAATTTCTTAGAATCATAGGTCTCAAGGAAGGCTTCAATAACATGACTAGTTCACTGTTCTATCTTTACAGTTTGTTTTTCTTTATGCTGTAAATAGAATTTCTGTAACTTCCTAATTTTTTTTTTCTACCCAGTTGTCTATTAGATTTTATATTATTTTTCAAGAAAAAGATCACACTGAAATCATTCATCAGGCTGGAAAATACAGTAAAGTACTAGTTTGTCAACTGTCTTTCTGAGATCCTAAAACCCTACGGTTTTTATGTCCAAGATGCAATAACTATGAAGCTTGTTTCATTTTGCAGAAGTGTGCATATTTCTGCTTTATCATTATCTAGAACATTTTCAGTAAGCTTTTGGAGATAAAGCTGCAAACCTGTGGTTTGTATTGGTCAATATAAATTGGTAATTAGCTTTGCATTTTATCTCAGCCTTTCTCTGGCAGCTTCCCTGGTACTTGCCTTACTACTTGTGATCAAATTGAGTCTACACATCCAATAAACATCTCTACCTCTCTCCAGCTAGAGCCACTCTACTGAAATTTGGGCTAGTCAAAATGTATGGGATTGTCTCTAACTGCCCTTCAGCTAAGTCTTAGTAGGAGTTACTTCCAGTAAATGTTTCCCCTGAGCTTCAATAATCACATGTGCTTGTGCTCAGGGTATATGTTGATTGGGATCAGCAGCAGCCACTCTAACTTGCATGTTTTCTTTGAATAGATATTGACTGTGACAAATGGCTTTTGTGTCAAACCATGCTTCTTTTATGGGCGTTTGCTCTTTGTCCTGTGTCCTGGGTGTAGCTTTGTGACTGAAAATCAGATGATTTGAGAGCTCTCCTTGTTTCCAGATCCTTATGTGTTCTAGTTTGAGTGTTTTGCCATCTCTCTTGGTCTATCAGCCCTCTGTCCATTGTGAGACTAGACTTACTTCACTATGTTCTCCCTGACTCCGTGGAAATAATTATACATTTTGTTTGCTTGTTTATTTATAGTGGCTATGTAATTTATTCTTTCCTATCTGGTCTTCCTGAAGTAATTTTTGGAGCAATGACAGGAACAGTATTGCTTTTACAGATGGAGCAATTAACAGACATTTGTTTTCACCCAGGCCTGGTTAAACAAACCACCTTTCCCCATTTGAACTATACACTTCCCTAAACAAAATCTATTCTCTGTGTCAGGTTAAGTGGAAAATGATGCAACTCACCAACTTAATGCGCCAAGATGTGTTACAAGTGAATGAGTCTCTGCACTATAGTGGGAAGAGCTGGGCTGGGCAGAATGTGAAGTATAGCCTCATACTCAAAAAATTCAGCAGGGCTTCCCAGAAGAGCTAGAAGATTACAAATTCCAGATAAGTGGTAAATTCAGGATGAGAAAGTTTGTGCGTTAAGCTGATCAGCTTCAAGTTTTTTACCACAAGTGTTGGTAGAAAAAGCATACATTCTGTGTTCTTTCCAGGAATGCCTAAAAAGCCCATTAGCCAAAAGAAGCAACAGCTTTATTCAAAGTTGTGTTCGGTGGGTAAGTTAGGTCAATAGGTGTATACTGAACATTCTTGAATACCACAGAATTAATCCAGCTGAGGTTTTTTCTAAATTTGAGTCTAAACAGAACAAAGCCTAACTTTTTACTTTTTAGGACATATCCTCTCTGAATAATGAAAGGGATTTTCTACCATGAGACTTTCTAAAATTGGTCTACTAAACTCACTTGTGATGCAGAATTTTTGTATTTTATTTCCAGCTCATTAAAGAAACAAAAAAATAGAAAAGTTTCAGTGTCTGGGTCAGTAGTGTGTGATGCTCACTCCATTAGAATAGCAATAAGCTGGACATGTCTGTCTGTTCTGTAGTGAGGGAACAGTTTTCCTGGTGCCATTAAAAAAATGTATTAGATAATAAATGCTATCTAGGATACCAAATGCTCTCTTTTTGTCCTGATAGCAATTCAAGTATCCAGACATGGGCAGAGATTTGATCTTCCTTTGAGCCTATGATTCCTTGTAGATCCATTCCTAGAAAAAACAGTCTTCCAGTCTTTTTAGCTTGTGGTGCTGAAGGGTGGCCCCTGGAAGGAAAAACAGGCAGAGGCCATTAGCTGCATAGGGAAACCCTGCAAAGAAAAATTGCCTCATTATTTTCTTTCTCTCAGCTCAGATATTTTTGGGTAACTGTGGAAATGGGCCTCAACAGCAAAAATGTGAGAGGAATTCACCCGAGTACTTCTGATATCGGCAATAAAGCTGGCGAAGTGGTAAGAGGTGGACAGCTGATATAAGTGGTGGAATTGGCAGATAAGAGATTTCAATGCAAACATGTCAAATTCTAAATTTATATCTCACCTACATTAAAGCAAAAGATATAATCCTGAATGATCTCTTTGTCCAACCAGAACTAGGTGATAGATTCATTATTTTAAAGAATTTCAATTATTTATTCTCTGAAAAGTTCCAGTTTCAGAGCCATTGTCAGAAATTATTTAGCGAAGAATTTTGCATAATGAACATTTAGAGCAGCAGTTGATATGGAAAGCAAAATTTTGGAATGAGAGAGGACATTTGTAGATAAATTACTCATCCCATTTCTTTATCTCTACCTGGTTATAAACCACTTAGCTATAACTTGAAGAATGTAATTTTTATTTATTTGGAGACCAATAACACTTGTACAGGGTGCAAATGCCATTGTAGCGCAAAATGTGCAAAGTGACTTATCTACAGACACTTTGAGCTTGTGGTAACTGGGTTAAACTGAGGACACAGCTTGTAGTCTAACATAATTATTCTATGTGCTTTTAAAAAATACATGTCGAATTTCCATGTAAACAGCACAATTGTATTTGTCAGCATTTCAAGTACTGAAATGTGACGTTCAGGTATATGTACACCCATATATTTGTCATACATGTATGCAAAACTTCTTAAGCTTTTTGGTTTTAAATTGTTTTCCAAAAAGCTAAGAAACAACACCATTGACTGGCAAACTTCTGAAACACCTTGGAGACAGATTTTTTAACCATTCACAGGATAGAAGACAAATTAATAGGCTGAATGGCATCTGAAGTTGTGGAACACAAAACGCTCTTAGAAAAGAAAATCTGTTCTTGCTAGAAATTTGATAGGTTTGTGCATCTTTCTTGTATTATCTGAGTAGATTTTCCATGTGCTGGAATTAAGAGCTCATGAGTTTTAACTGAAAATGCTCCTTCTTGACTTATAAATGCAAGGGTGTTTCAGGCAGTATATGACAGAAAAGTCATAAGATACCTTGGGGTGACCTGAGAAATAACCAGTAAGAGTGTATTGTAAGGAGAAAAATTACTATAACTTGTCCATTTTGTATTCTTCTGAAAAATGAGTTAAATTCTTTTGTGATGGGATGGCCTAAAGGGCAAAGACAAATGTATACCTGTCACAGAAATGACTACTCTGCAGTGAATTACCTTTAGAGTTTACTTAATTAATGATTGCATCAAATCAGTTGGCTTTTCAAACCATTTTTTCTTGTCTAGTAAAAGACAAGTAAAAGATAACATTGGAAATACTTTTTGTTTTTTTAATAAATTCCTGAAACTCATAGCTGCATGAGCATAAAAAGAGCAAGAAAACCTTGTGCAGTACAAAAAAAATCCCAAAGCAACAAACCAAAGCTACATAGTCTCCTGTCATTACTGAGAAGCAAATGGAAAAAGACAGTATTCAGTATTTAATAAATTCTCCTAAAAGAGATAAAAAAATCACATGCCTGCAAGTTTTTGTTTCCCTAGTGCTGTGACCTATGTGTGATGGCAGAATATTTCTTTCAATTATATTCTAATCTAACTACACAGACTTGCAAATGTTTTTCAAAATAGGGAAGATGTCACTATCAACCTGAAAATCAACAAGGAAGGATGATAACTGGAAAATCCTGATTCTGCTCACGTACCATCCATTTAGATATTTAATCAAGAAAAGCTCAGGTTGGAACTCCCAAGCTCAGACAATATTCTTCACAGTGTGTTATTGCATGCACTAAATAGCAATTCCCTACTTTACACAGGTCTGCAGAACTGTGTATCACCAATTTCCCACCTATTTTTTTTGTACACCTATTATTGTACAGCTACGAAGGTGCAGACAAGGTCAGTGCTACCTTTTGATCTGCTATAGGATATCTGGAAGCTGACACTCTCATGTAGATTGCAGTGGGTTTTGAACCAATTTAATCAACTCAGATTCCAGATTACTGATGGGAAGTCTCAGTGAACATTGTCGGAAGAAATAGCTGAAAGCATTGAGGACCTCTTCTTTTTTTCCCCTTTTCTTCTTTTTTTCCCCTTTTCTTCTTTTTTCTTTTAATTATTTCATATTTACTACTTGAATTGCTCTAAAGTGTTCTACTGGATGAAAAATGCTAATTGGTTCTCAAATAGGGATTTGTGAAGATGTATTTTCAAGATTAGGCTGGGAAGATCAACATCATTCTACAACGACAAACTAGGAACCTGAAGAATATAGTCTCTTCTGTTTTTCAGAGAATAACACCAAAGGAACTTCTTGAAGTGAAGTGCAAGTGAGATAAATAAAACTGATGTCAATTTAAGGGCTAGAAATCAATTATTACTTTTATATTGTTCCTGCATGTGAATTTAAAAAAAATAATCTATTTTCGCATATTGGATACTTAGAAGTTAACTAGATCAAATTTTTTCTCGGCCTTTAAGCTTTACACAAGGTATTACAGAGAGAGAGGCTTTGTCTCAACATCTCATTGCTTGCTGGTTAACTTAGCTGAGTGTGGAGCACTCTTTGTCAAACTTGTATATGACTTTCTGAGAACAAAGAGGAAGAAGAGAAGGAACTGTGATTTAGGAACTTGCATCTGACAGCAGCACCAGTGGTCCTGAGCTGAGAAAGAGTTTTATGCAGGTGACAATTAAGATAGGTTTTTTCCCAGACTTACTGGTGCAGCCACATATGCAGCTCTTCCCAAGCTCAGGCAGCCTCAATCAGTCTGGCAGAAATAAGCCAGTGAAAAGGATTATGGTGGTTAGTATGACAGAGCAATGATGGGAGAATTTTTGTCAAGGGATTGTAGTCTTCTAACTGAGCTGTCATTAGAACAGCATATACTCCTTTGGCCTGGCTTAAAGTTTCTCTTGGAATGCACACCCTTTCTGCACTTTCTCTTCAAAGGCAAGAACAAATGATAGTCTACATCAGAGGCAGCAAGAACTGTCTATTTTTTCTTTGCTGTGTGAAACACTAAGACGGAAGCTTAGGGGTAGCAGAAGAGGAGTATATATCTCCATTGCTGTTCTTCCTCCTGTTTCATCTTTGCCTTAGTTTCCCTTAAATACTCTTTTTCCTTTGTTTAAAAGAAGTGGATTAAAAGAAGGCATTGCAAGCATCTTCCCTCTTGCTTCCCCTTATGATTTTGACCATATATTGCAGTTTCTTGTTAGGCTTCAGGCACTGTGAAATTGGTATCCTCTAAAAGGTGTAATAAGGTAGTGTGTCTCTTCTTTCATCTTTTTTCCAGATACCTGCTTTTATTTTGGTGTAATGGAGAAAAGGTGTTTTTCCTGTAAGCTTGTAATTCGTTGTTTATTAGTCAACTTCTAATGCACACCTTGGAAGGCTTTCAGAAAGTTAATATAACTACTCTGTAACACAGCATCCACAATGTCCTTGTTCTGGTGAGTGCTCCATTAATCAGTTATAATGGGCTGATGACCCCAAGCTGATAAAACTTTGACCCTTGCATCTCAGAGAAGACAAACTTTAAGGCAGGCAGATGCACCTGTCACCATCTATTTTCACATAAGAAGGGAAATGCCCCCATGTCATTGTTATTATTTCTTCAGTTAGAGAGTTGAGGCCTCTGCTGGGGTGATAAAGCCACAGAACAACAGAAAACCAACATTCAAAAAGTAACCGAGACATGAAGGGAAACTAATAAACAAAATACAACAAAGGATAAGGGGAATGAGGGACAAAAGGAAGGAGAAAATGAGAGAAGGAAAATAAAAAAAGAGATGAAGAAAAGAAAAAAAGGAAAAAAGAAAAGAGAAGAAAAGAGAAGAAAAGGAGAAAAGAAATGCAAAGATTAGGAACTGAGGAACGGAGAAACTGAGCAACCAAATTCAGGTTTCTGTAATTACAGGTTAACAGCTACAACACAAATGTACCCAAGAAGTACTGCTTTATTTTGAATCCTGAGGACAAGAGTATTTCAAACCCATATTTAAAATAGTATCATATACCTCAGATGTATGCCAAGAGCCAGCAACATCCATCATTCACTAGAGGCAATTTTAAGTGTTGCCTCTAGGAAGACACAATGTTTTTTCTCTGTTCCAGCAGCTCCTGGGAAGACAAGGCGAAGAGAAGGGAACTGTTTTCTGTCAGTTTGTTTCACCCTGTTTTTTGACACTGTAGTAACTGTAAAATCAGTGCAAATAGACACATATACAAGTGAAGAAAGCTACAAAAACTTTTCAGGTACCACTATAAGCCTTCTGTGGTTCAAGCATCTCAAGTTTCATCTGTGTCTTACAGGACTTTAGCTGTTTAACATCTAAAGCAGGTAGCCAGGAATTTTGCCTACTAAGACTTTAATGGAGATAGGTGAATTACATTATGAATGTTCTATTGAAAATGAATTCACAGAAATGTTGGCTTTAACTAGAAATGATGTTAAGGTGACTTTTTCTACTGTACTTGCATTGAATGATTCTTTTTATTAACATAGTCCCTCCATCTTATTTTCTTACTGCAATAGGGTTTTTTAATGGTCTTATGTTACACAGATAATACCTTTTTTTTGTGGTTAGCACCAGGTGAATAACAAGTAATGTTTATCTGTTCTCTCTCTTTTCTCATTTCTCCATTGTTTCACCTCTTGCTTCTACTTTTGTTCTTTTTTTCTATTATCATCTTCTTTTCATCCCATCTGATTAGCTGTTTTATATTCTTAAAATATTCTTTATTTAATCTTTCTATCTCTCTTCTTATCCTTCTATACAGACTACTTGCTGTATAGATACTTGCTGTGCAATTTGTCACAAAATGCTGGCAGTGAGAGAAGTGAAAAAATCAAGTACAGATCTCCCTTTTAATTCTTCCAGTTACTCAGGCAAGATTTAGAAACCATGCATTTTAAGGCCAGATTTTCCTTCACTTTTTTGAGGTAGAAACAATTTGTATGTATGCATGTATGGGAATACATTAAGTATGGGAATGAAGTATAAAATAGTTTACAAATAGGATTGTTAATAATTTGTAGACTTCAGACCAGACCAAAATGCAGTTTTGGCATTTCCAAATCTATGGTATGGGACAGTTTAAAAAATCTTCCTTCTCCCAAGAAAGATTAACAGTTCAAGGCACTGTGTTAGTAGGCCGACAGCCTCATCCATTGGCTTTTGTGTCTTGAGACCTTTGGTTAAGCAAGACACATATGCAAGTTAGAAGGCCATCGCCTAAAAAGCAAAGATGAGAAGCTCACTGCTAGCTTTGACTTCTTCAGGCAAAACATTGCCTAACAGAATTTGACTCTTACAGACACAGCAATGAAACATCTGGCTTGCAAAATATTAAGGGAGTAAATGCTACTTTGCTGACAAGGCACTGAAACAGATAATCTGGTTTGGCTTTTGGTCCAGAAATTCATGACTGTGATTGATATGTCTTTGTTTCAAGAGCTACATTCTACTTTTTGTCACTTAAATATTTTTAAGGACTTGTCAGATATTATCTGCCATTTATAGGGAACCAAGAAATTTATCAGATTTTTTTTTCTTTGTAAGATTGCAAACAGCAAAGCTAAAATTTCAGTACCAATTCAAATACTGTGAATTTGGAGGCATGTAACTTGGAAATTTGGTAGGTTTCTGAATTACAAAATTATCTTAGTGAAATGAATATGTTTGTCTCTGATGGATTTGCTCATGGAATTCAGAAAAATATTAATGCTTGAAATAACTGAATTCAAGATTAAATAAAGGCTGATTTCACTAACTAATGTTATTGAGCAAAGACTGCAGGAAATTAGATTGGCCTTCCATTGACCTCTTATTAAAATTGTAGGGAAGTAACCTTCATCTTACTGTTCATTTGATTTCTAACTAATGAGATTGGCCTTGGAGCTGGAACTGCCCTTTTGAGCAACTGTATTTGAAAATCATCCTTATGATATCTTCTGTTATTTCTGAAATCTAAAATGATACACACCCATCATTTACATTCTTAGAAAATATTATAGTATTATCTACAGCAATAAGCTCTTCAGCTACACCAGGAGTAATTCTTGTTGACCACAGGCTTTTTTATCTATCACAGGTTTAACTCTCTATCTGTGTACACGAGTTTGAAGTCAGAAGCAGGTGGTATTAGAGTTCGCAAGTTTATAGCTAAAAGCTAGAATGTGATAGTGTCTCACTATCAGATGTATTATTATTAATTCACCTTGGAAATTTCTACTACTGACAAATCTGAAATTAAATTTTCTGTTGTAATTCCACGAACTAGCAAGAGGTTTGGGGTAGGAAGAGAGGAACATGGGAAAGGACAGAGAGATTAATCTTCTTTGGGAATGTGTTTAACAGGATCCCCTAGAAACTGTTGTGGCAGGAAAAAGATGCCAACCATCGCAGCACAAGGACAATCCACAAGCAATCCACAAGTGGGCAGAAAAATCAATAAAAATTGAGAAGACCATGGGCTCAGACAAAAACCACCATACACAGGTGGAGCTGGAGATGAGAAGTGTCTCTATAGTTCTATGAGTAGCCCGAGAAAGCAACGTCTTGAGCATCTTCCAGTGCCAAAAATCCTAAGCTCAGCTGGAGCTGAAATGGGCAACGGAGGTCATCCAGATTGATTTTTTTAAGTAGCAAAGATAAGGAGCTATCTTATCTTAGGAAAAGGTGAGCTTGTGACTCACTGGAACAGCAGCCCTACTGAAAAGGAACTTCAAGGATACTCAGTGCCTTTTTCCCAGCCAAGAGCTGCCTTCCAGCACCCCAGTCTCTGAGTATCCTCACAGGCAGTTCTCATAGGAATGGGAGATCAAAGTAGAGAGCACTATGCAGACACACATAGATCCATGGGACCACAGAGAATACACCCAAAGACGATGAAAGAGGTGTCTGGTGTCACTGTGGGAATGCCTTCAAAATGTAGTGGCAATAGTTTACTTTTTACTGGGAAAAGATTCAATATTGCCTCATATTCAAGAAAAGGTTGCTGGTAACTACAAGTTTATCAGCCTCTCCTCAACCCCATTGAGGGAGGAAATGAAACAAATCCTCCTGAAAGCAATTTCCAAACCCAGGAAGATACTGTTAGGAGCAACCATGCTGGTTTTATCAAGGCCAAATCTTGCCTGACCAACTTGATTAATCAGAGATGAGATGACTGACTGTATTGATATAGGGGAACTGTTGATGTCATATATCCTTCACAAGGATATATGGTCTGTTACAGTTGGTAATGTTTTAGGAGGACTATGTCAGATGGATCTCCTCTAAGTAGCAGAAAAATCACTCCTGCTCTGGATAAGCCATGGATACACAGATGGAAGAAAACGTTCCAAAGATCATGCAATCTGCTAGGGAAGGAGCTACAGCATGAGATCAGAGCATGCAGAGGGCATGAGACAGTGCATGGGTCAGGATGGAGCAGCCAGCCAGGCTCAGAGAGGACTGAGCCACCACCTGAAAACTGCAGAGCTGTAGTGTTTTGTGGGATATGAAGCACACATTTCCTGTAGACTCTGAATATATTATATATCATATATGATATATAATATGATATATTTGAAGAGAAAATATATTCTAGGCATGACTTCTTAGGTAATTTGAATGGGATAGAAACAGGAAGTTTTTGCAGTCATCCTCAGTTTCCTCTTGTAGTTCACCATACAGGAATGCTCAAGGCAGAGCAAGCAGATTCTTCCTTGCTTCTACCATCATATTCTGGTTCTGAAAAGCCAAGCATTAAAATGACCAGAGTCACTTTACTCTCTGTACCCAACAGAATGTCTTCACGGGGAATCCTAAAGGCCTTTGAAATCATTAAAGTTTCATTTGGATTGTGAAAATAAGTAAGCTGTGCTGGTTGTAACAGAATATGTTTGGCTTTAGTATCCGGGTGGATTTCTGCTGTCCTGGTCTAATATATGTGGGATTGCTGCAGCTTCCTATCACCAGTGAGGCAGTAATGAGACTGGTTCCAAATAGCAGACCCACATCTATGAATAAACCAGACAAGGTCAGCCATAAAATAAAGGACAGGTAGATTAGAGTACATTTATCAGCGTCCATGTAAATGTGAGCTGTATGGACAGCATGAACATGATCCTTGTCAAATCATAAATGTGATTTGAATTCTCAACTACTGTTTTCTGTGATTCAAAAATATAATTGGCCCAGCCAAAAAAAAACCTAAAAACCAAAACAAGCAAACAAACCAACAAAAACCTTTGTAAATTGAGGGTGGCTAATTTAAACAGCAAGAATCCTCTTTAATTTCATAAATCTGCTCGTGGTTTTTGTTTGCCACTCACAACAGATACTGAACTGACAAAAAGAATTCCACTTAACATTTATTTACTAGTAAAATGAATAATCTCTTTAATTTTATAATGTTGTAAAGTATTCCTGGAATATATTGACAGATGGGAAATGAAAGAGAAAACGGCATATAGAAAACATATTTTCCCATGAAAGGAAACACAGCTTTACTTCAACACACTTTTTGGAGCGGGACAAATTTATTGCTTTCTTTTGTTCAGTCTCTCCTGGTAAGAATGGCCATAAGACCAATATTTAACAGTCCCAGGACCCTGAGACTAGAGAGGAAATCTGGAACAAGGAAGAGCTTTGTAAAGGTCAGGAAATTTTAGATAAGTGAGAGGCTCACAGATATGTGCTTGCTTAGGCTAAGGAAGAGATGACTCAGAGGAATTTTATGGGGGAAGTGAAGAAGATGGAGTCAGACTCTTCTCAGTGCCAGGACAAGAGGTAATGTGCACAAGCTGAAAAGTAGAAAATCTTTTTAGAGTGATCAAACACTCACAGTTTGTCAAGAGAGATTCTGGAATCTCCACCCCTGGAAATACTCAAACTTGGACTGGACATTGGCCTGGGCAACCTGATCTTGGGGATCCTCCTCTAGGCACAGAGGATTGGACCATATGAATTTGAAAGGTGTCTTGACCATTCTGTGGCAGAATAACTGTTTTATACTATCGCAACTTTTAAACCTCTATTGCATTGCTGAAACACTTTCTTGGCAGATACGTGGCTAAAAATTGCATCATAATGAACAGCTATAGTTGTATTTGTTTGGAATTTCTACCCTTGCTCACATGAAACAGACTCTCAAATGAATTAAATTCAAACTTCTAGTGTTATTTTTGTAATGGAAGTGGTAATGGAAAAAGACCATATGGTAGATCCACTTTTATTTCAGCTTCTACCAGTATGTTTTCTGCTCAAAATGCAAGTCCAGTTCATTCCATAAATCAGTAGCAGCTCTCAGTTTGGTCCTTCTTAAATTCATCCTGCACAGGTACTCTACAAGCTGTTTGTCCCTTTACTGGTACTGGAGAATATTAAAAATAAGAGGAAAAATTACATTGATAATTATTTTGTTGGCCATATAAAAAAATGATCCCCAAAGAACTGAAGATGTATAATCAATCTAACATTTTATATATGTGAGACTACAATATTTTAATGGAGACGTGTATCAATGCAATTCATCTTGCATACATTATTTCTCTTTTGTTTTGCTTTCTTTTCAGAAATATTTTTTTCAGATAAAAGATAGCAATTACTCTTTCTGAACTGTTTATTCATATGGAAGAATATTTGCAACAAAAACTTCAGGAGAAAATAAAGTTTGATCTGTTCCCTCAAACTCACTGGAACAGGTTGCTCAGAGAGCGTCTGGCGTCTCCCTTCTTGGAGATATTCAAACACCTTCTGAACACTGTTCACTTCAGCAGGGGAGTTAGACAAGATGACCTCTAGAGGCAACGTCCAAATTCTAGCATTCCTTAAACAGGGAATAAATTGAATGTGATAAATTCCCACCATATTGTAAATTTGCAGATCACAAAGACTGTTCCAGAGAACACAGTAAAAATTTTTGTGATAAATCATAATTTCTCATAGGAATTACAAGGCCACTACTAGCTAAGGAATTTGTTCATATATATCATGCATATATATGTACACTCACATATATATTTACACACACACATATATATACACACAGACACACATGTAAATACACACATATATATATATCTATATATAATGTCTATATACAGACATTATATAAATGTCTATAAATATGACCATCTATAAATATGCCAATTAAAGTCATTATGTTCTTTGGCATTATCTAAGACATAACCAGCTGTAACCATCATGGCTGTTGGCTATGGATGAGTTTCATCGCACATGTGATTTTCTGTTCACTTGTTTTCTGTCCTTTGGCTGGCCATGTCCTTCTAGATGAATGGAAATGGAAGTTTACTGGGCAGAGGCACTAATCATTTCTGTAAAGTACCAGCCTAATAAAATCCAAATGCCTGTTAGGAGTCTCTATTAAAAAAAAAACAAACCAACAACAAAAGCAATCATCCTTTTGCAGTAAGAGATGTGGGTTTTTTCTAACATAATTTCAGTAGCCAGAGGAAACTTGACCTACTGGTCAGTAGAAGGAAAGTGAAGTTGTTAAGAAAAATGTGTTATGTGTATAACTCTGAAAAAGTTTACAAGAAGCCACAAAGAAAACAATTTTCTTACACAAAACATTTTTTTCTTATTTATTTTCAATAACTTTTAATATTTTTGTGGGTTTTTGCCTTTTTTTTTTCCCTGTTAAGACTCCTAGGCTTTTTTGATTAACACATTAATAGTGTTATGATATTTGAACATCTTTCTGGTAAGTGTAATACTTCTGTCTGGGTCATCATAAAGAAAATTGATGCTTCCTTCTTTTTAAGAAACCCTAAAATGTGCAACAGACTCTACAACATATTAAATCCAAGAAAAGGTAATTTGGCCTATAGGCTCTCATATGACTAACCTCTTAAAATCTGGAGAACAGGATTTTCATCTGTAAAGGAAATCTACCTTTTTAACAAATTCCGTCCCAAGTCATACAATGATGCCCCTAAGTACATTGGTGTGAAGGTTTGAAGATAATTACATGCTTTAGGCTTATTCTGAGTTAGGAATAAGGAAATACTTTGAGTGAAAGTTCTGAGACTCTGAATTCCATAAGCCAAAGCGCAGTGGAAAAAGCATGACCCTTTTAGAATCTTAGACTATCCTGACCTGGAAGGGGCCCAAAATGGTCATTGAAGTCCATCATGCTCAAGAGTCACTCCATGTGTCTGAGAGCATTGTCCAAATGCTTCTTGAACTCTTTCAAGTTGGTGCCATGACCACTTCCCTGGGGAGCCTGTTCCAGTTCTCAACCACCCTCTGGTGAAGAACTTTTCCCTACTATCCAACATAAACCTCTCCTGACAGAGATTTATGCCATTTACTCAAGTCCTGTCACTGCTCAGCACAGAGAAGAGATCAGTGCCTGCCCCTCCTCTTCTCCTCACAAGGAAGTTGTAACTGCAGTGAGGTCTCCCCTCAGTCTCCTCCAGGATGAACAGACCAAGTGACCTCAGCCAGTCCTCATATGGCTTCCCATCTAGACACTTCAGCATTTTTTTAGCCCTCCTTTGGAGACTCTCTAATAACTTATTGTATTTTTATACTGTGGCACCCAAAACTGCCCCCAGCACTCGAGGTGAGGCCACCCCAGTGCAGAGCAGAGCGGGACAATCCCCTCCCTTGCCTGGCTGGTGATGCTGTGCCTGATGCACCCCAGGACATGGGTGGCCCCCTGGCCAATTAGGACAGAATTAGAACAATAGCGCAAAGGAAAAACGATGTGTTGAGTTTTCCATGGTCCGCTTTTTGATCTCAGAGGAGTCCAATTGTTTAATCTTTGACCACTGCAGATTGACCACTGGACACCAAAGTAAAGATGATGAAGAAGTAATGCCCCACAATAAGGCAAGGAAGCATTTTAAACCAAGACATAGATTTTGTTTACAGTGAATGACAACCTATATAACCTACATTGTCTTGCAGTTCCAATTCTCTGAAATGGCAACAAAACTTCCCTATTTCTCATGGAAAAATTATTAATAAAGATAAAAGCTGTTAATTTAAGTTAATTCAAATAACTTTGATGAATGTCTGTATTGCTTTAAAGATATTGTTAACTTTAAGAGAGAAAAAATGGATTAAATTTAATACTGTTTATTTTAAAACAGTGACAAAGCCAGAAAGAATTCCAAAACCAATATATTTATGAAAATGACAATTGTGTAGTTGGATTTTTTAAAAAAGTGTTTGTTTCTTATATTGACAATTTTAAACTTTTCCAGTTCTTATTGACCACAAATGAATATGAAATCAGTACTTTTAAGCTTTTTTCATAAAGCTTACTTTCTTAATTACTGTTATATTTTTAAAAGTTTAAAAAAGCAAGTTCAGAAAATTGAGGTTTACCCTGTACTTAAAACATGTGGAAAAAGAAAGGAAAAGAAAGAAAAAGAAAAGAGAAGAGATCTGTATTTTGCCAAACACGGGCAGAAATATTAAAAAAAAAAACAGATTTGTTTGCAATCCCTGTAAAAGATATCTCTTCCCTAATAATTTAATGTTATTTAATTCCTTGTTAGTACGACTATTGCTGTAATGAAATTCAACTAATAATTCATTGTACCTGCAATTCCTGTTTAAAATATTCTTTTCTTGTAAAGTTTTTCTTCTTGTTCTTCAGGCCAGGATGGAGAAAAGTAATTGTAACCATTCCTCCATTGCATTTACCACTATCAGAATTCCCTTTCCTGGGTCTCTACAGGCTTTTGGCCTTTTAGTTGTAAGTAAATTTCTTGGCTATCTATGCAAAGCTTTCTCCTTACTTACTTTATTCCATGTGTTACACATCGTAAATGGTACATATGAAGTAAAACACTTTCAACATTCTAGCAGCATTTTATTAACAATTTTGACCAGACCAGAAAAGGTCTTAGGCCAAGACAGAAAAGTAGAGCTGTGCCTCAGTTTAGTGTGGGTACCTCCTTCAATTTAAACTGCTAGTTAGACCTGTTTATAAGCAAACATTATTTCCACAACGTTTCCTCTTCTACATGTGCAAAATGCATATTATCTGTACACTCATATGCCTTAAAACTGCCTAAAGCTGTTTTTCTCCTGAATGTTTGGAGAAGATAATTAGCTGAGAAATACTGGCAATGGAAGGAAAAGTGTAGTACACAGTGACAAGAAAATATTGAATTTTTATACTCTTTAACTCTGATTGCTAAACAATTATATCTTTATGACATACTGTGCCAAGCAACATAAATCTGTAACAATAATTATTAATTATGCATAGGAATGGATAATAAACTCTTCAATCCAGAGGTACTCCTAGTATGTCACATATCACACCCTGGACTGTATCAAAGAACTGGACAAGTGATTCCATTTAAGAAAAATTGCTTTGTGTGTGTCTGTGTTTCTTGTTTTGATAAATACTGTAAAGAGTGATATAGCACAAATAAAATTATCTCTATGTATTCATCAAGATTTCTGGTGGAAATGGATTTTGAGACAAATAGCATACTTTTCTAGTCCATGAATGGTAATTATAATAAAAGAAAAAATTTTAAAAACCCAGCAAAACCCCATCAGTTTCCTACAACCTCCACACTACAGTTTCCTACCACCTTTTTTACACATATTAAATCTGTTAACTGCATTTCACCAACTGAAAACAGAATGACTGAGTGGATAGAAAGGTTGCCTCTACCACTGCATTTTGTTGAAAGTAGTATTCAAGGTCAGTGAATAGTATTAACTCTGCTTTGGGATAGTATAGCAAATATGTTTTAAATCAATATAAAAAATTAACTTCTTTAAAAGAAGTTTGCAACTTTGAGTACCTCTAACTGCACTACAAATAATAGTCATGTAACATATAGAAGTAATAGAGAATTTTTACCTTACAGTTCATACTTCCCTAAAATACCAGTTATTTTTAAAGCTTTTAAATATGTTTTAGCAATACTTTTTAAATAACACACATATAAGTAATAAATCCAGTCATCTATTAAATCCTAACAAAGTACTGATTTTCTGTGGATTTTTTTTAGATTTTTTCCATTGTAATCTGAGCTTCAAAAATTTTTTTTCTGTTGTTTACTGCCTCCCAGAGTGGGGGATCACAATCCTACCTGGTCTCAGAGTGTAAAATGTACTGCTTCATAAATTATTGACTAGTATTAATAATCAGATGAGAGCTGGGAAGAAAATGAATTACATACTTTGAACCTATAGGTTGGGAAAACACTGCTATACTTGTCTTCCACCTAGGGACTTTGATCATTATCTTTCTGTGTCTGCTAAGACCAATTTCCCATTGAAGAAAAGGAACATTTGTTTTAATTAAGGGTGCAAAATTTGGTTGTTTCAGTGCAAATCTGAATGTTTCAAAGTTTGGGTTTTGATCCCATTTGTGAAACTTTTATGCCTTGATGTAAGAAACATTGAAAATACTTGGATGATATAGGTAAACGTATAATATATAGGATAGAAATACCATCATGGTCACTCATGTGAAGGGTGTTGAGTGGCATAAACTAATAGATAATAGTTCAGCTATAAATTTTAAATGGAAGGGCCCATTGTCTTTTTGAAGGGAAAATAAACTGATGCGTAAAGATGTTGGGGTCATACGTTTATATTGTTGAAACCAAACTTTAACGGTCAAAGTTTTAAAGGGTTTTTTAGGAAGCCAGAGTTTGGTTGACTTCTCCTGTTTACTTATTGACCATCATTGGAAGGTAAGCATCAGTGTGTTAAACGAGACTTTTTCAAGTCTCCTTTATCTTTGTGAAACTAAACTCCATTCAAATTCTTGGCTATGTATCTGTATCACTCAGCTGTTTTGTTTAGAACCAGAAGTAGACACAGATGTGCACTGCTTTAATGAGATTGCAAGCTGGTCTGCCATGATATTCTGCTTCATCCTTTTATGGTAATTCCTTTATCAAATTGGATAAAATAGATTTAAAACAGATTATTTGACTGCATAACTCCAGCAAAGTAGTTAAAATTATAAAAGGAATTTAGAGCTTCATAGTTGATAGCACCAAATATTGAATAAACAAAATTTGCATTACAAAAAATATCACATATCTGGTGCAGTGAAAGAATCGGAAGAGGATAGAGGAAAGAGAATTATTATATTGCTGGGTCTAAATAGGTGTTTCCTGTGTTGGTTCAAAGGTATTTTTTGTCCTTGATGACTGGGTATTTCCCTGCTATGGTAAAGCACTTGCTGAAATCCAATGGGCGGTATCATCTCATTTTTTCTTTTCCTATGAGGCATATGAAGTTGGTGCACAGATCATTTTAGCAGGGCTCTGCTGACATCATTGGAGAGGCTATTTCCTACAGAACACCATCTACTTTGCTTAGCTTATGGTGAGAACTATCTAGTAAGGCTAACATAAATCTGCTTTTACTCGTCATACAGCATTTTCTTCGTTATATTTATTCCTATGAGCTGAGCTTTGAAGAAGACACACAGATCATTGTATGTACTTTAGGGAGAAGTCTGCACCACTATGAATAAAAATCAACTTTTTTGCAGTTCTGGATGTAGTGCTCCTGTTGTGACTCCATCAATTTTACAAAGGAAATGAGCAACACTTAGGAACATATAGGAACCAAAAACCAAAAGCTGGAATGAGTTGTGAGAAGTCCTTTGGGTTTTACTAAGTGAAATATGAAAAGAGTTTTGCATGTTATAAATTGTTGCAATAGAAACAACGTCAGCTGGAGTTTTGTGACTATATATTTATGCTTTCTCATTACAGCAAGCTCCTCCAAAATATCTGAAAATATTAAGGATAAAATCCGTGGAGGTACTCTAGCTGCAAGTTTGCATTTAAACTGGAAGCACCTTTATTTTTATGAAATCTCACATTTATTTTAACAATAATGCTAAACCAAAGTAAATTATTCTGTATTAGACCCTCAGGAAAAAAGAAGAGGACAGAGTGAGTGACACTGTGACTTCATTCAGGTTATGACATAGAGCAAGTGCTACAATCCTGTATTGGAGAGGGTTATGTTCTGAATGGGAAGATACCAAATCTTTATGAATCTTGAAAGAGGTAAAAAAAAAATTCCAGTATTCTGTCTGCAATATTGACTATGAAATATAATTTTCAGCAATGACGGTGTCATTTTGTTGTCTTTGGTTACTCATTTAGGTACTAAGCATAAGCAGTTTTTTTTAACTCTGCAGTTTTTCATGAAGTAGTAGAAGAAAATTTTGAGGAAACTTTGTGTGGATTAACTTATTTGTCAGATAATATTGTTCTTCAGCTCTGAGAAGAGCATCTCTGTGTTATTTTCTGCCAGAGTTAGATAGCTCTGTGTGTAGCTCACTTTGCCAAAAGAAATGGCAAGGTGAGAAAAAAATCGTTCCTTATTTTCCAAGACCAAAAGGCAGCTCCGTTTTCCTTGTTCTCAGTATCTTCCTCTCCTGTGTTGGGGTTTTAGTTTAGTGTTAGTTTTTTCCTGTTAAAGGAATTTTCTCCCATATGCATGTTGCTAGGGGACAAATAGCTGTACTTAAGAAAGACAAAAAGGGGAGTGGGGCGGGCCTGGCTACTCCTTTGTCTACACCTGGGTGTGGGGTCAGTTCGCTCTGCGCGTCTGGAGAGAGAAGCTGCAGAGAAAGGAGCTGCTGCTTCTTTCTTTTTGGCCGTTCTTTCTTCCTGCTGGAAGCAACGCCGGGACCCCAAAAGCCGCTTTCCCTGCCCTGCTGGAGGCCGAGCTGTGGCTGCCCTGCTCCGCTGCTGCTTCAAGCTTTCGCTACGCTGTAGCCCTGCTCGCCCTGCCTGCCTGGGCCTCTGTGGGTTTTTCCCATCTGGATACATCTCGTCTGCCCCCCGGGATTTGCGTTCGTCCCTGCCGCTCCAGCCTGCCGTTCTAGCCTGCCGCTTCAGCCTGCTGTTCCCGAGAGTCCGGCCGGACACCGAAGCCAGCCGTGTGGGGTTTGTGAAGCCTTTGTTCCATCCCTTCCCGGGATCCCAGGGCACCAGTGCCGCGTGCTCCCGAGCTCGCTCCGGAGCGCCCCCTGCAGCCGCGGGGGAACCATCGCACCTGCCCTGCTCACCGGGAGCCGCCAGCGCCCCTGCCGGCTGCGAGCGGAACTGCACCCGAGGGGAAAGGGCCTGACAGCCGAGAAGGCTGGGACTGGGTTTGTGATTGTTTGCTGTTACTGCCATAGTTATTGTTGTTTGTTTGACTGGTTATATACATATATATAGAGAGAGAGTAAAGAACTGTTATTCCTATTTCCCACATCTTTGCCTAAAGGCCCTTGATTTCAAAATATAATAACTTGGAGGGAAAAGGGGTTATATCTGCCACTTCAAGGGGGGCCTCTGCCTTCCTTAGCAGACACCTGTCTTTCAAAACCGAGACAGCAACACTTGGCCGACATCCCACCTCAGCCAGGCCAGGACTGCTGTGTTCAGTCTCTGTCCTTGGTGATGATCGTGAGGCAGATGAGGGATCTTCGGACCGTCTCTTACACTATGGCAAACTGCTAAACCTTTCTCCCTTTCTTTGCTGTAATTCACGTGGCTGCAAAAATTGAGATGGAGGGTAACAGTACAGCCAAGAAGGACGTTGTGTTGACTAAGAGGGATTACAGGCCTTGGCTTTTGAGTTTCGTGGGATGAAATTGGACTCTTTAAATCCTGGAGAAGAGACACTTAAAAAAGGTTATTTGAAGAAATACCATTCATGGAATGTGTCTTTGAACTTGGGAGAGAATCCAAATTTTAAAAATACCTTAAGAAAGCAATCTCAAATATTGTAGTGACTAGCAGATACATACACTTATTTTTGTGGGAAGCATCATATAAACTTAACATAAGAAAAAAACCTTCACGTACATGAAACCCGGAGAGCTGACGCTCACTTTTTTCCTGCTCTGTTTGTGTTAATTTTGATTTTACTTACAGAGACTATTCAAAAGACATGTTATACTTGTTAGAGCATTGCCAGTGTGGGAGTCTGGCTTATGAGAATGTGAGGTGCTGAAAAACGATTTTCAAATTTTTGTTTATTATCTGCTCAGAAACACAGAATGATTTATACCAACCTTCTTCTGAAGCTGTGGAGTGAGAAATACAATTGAAATTGCTGCAGACAATACTCTGGCTGTTCCCAGGAACTGGCAGAGCAGAGAAGTTTTCCTTGGCAAGAAAGATGGAAAAAAGGAGATGCTGTAGAAATAATGGTATTTTCTGGAGTACAATAAACAGAATATTAATGTTGGTTCTTTTCTAGCAAGCAACTCTTGGAGTTAGCTGAAAGGGAATTAAGACTAGGATACATGAGGCATGAAGAATGAAAACCTATATTAAACAGAAAAGGTTGGAATACTGGAGCCAAAAGCAAAACTGCTGCAAAAATGCAAGAAATATTTAATAGACTTCATTACGTGCATTATTTTTGTCCCTGAAGTGTTACAGAAATTGTTTACTTTAGCCAGATTTACTTCCCTATATATTTCTTTATCTTGTCTTCAGTTTCATAGCAAATCACACAGGATCAGGCAAGGCCCTTTTGCACGTCTTTCATCTGAGCTCTGAACTCTGTTAAATACATTTTTTCTTGCAAATGAATTTAATTATTACTTAGGGTGTTCTTTTTCCCTAAAATAATACACTTTCAATGCCATTTTAATAATCCTCACCAACTTAAAATACTGTCCAGTGTTTATTGGCTTATAGATCCAATTATCAACACAACAATGCTGTTGATATAATTGGAAGGACTTTGTGAAATTACTTGCCGCATTTTTTTATGACTTAAAATTTATGACAACATATGGAGGACATTTAACCTGTGTCACTTTATTACAAGCATAATTTATTCTTTGACCTGTAACTTCTACTTTGCATTCTGGAGAGCTACCAAAATATTGTGGATTGAGGGAAAGATCTGAAACTCTGCTGAGACAAGAGTGGAAATACTTTGTTCTTCCAGTAAACAAAGGGAAAGTGAAAATTCTTCCCTTGCCTGTCCTACCCACATCCCTTACCCTTTCGCCCATCTCTTCTAAAGACAACTTGATTTTGTTCACATTACCTGTTTACTTACATGAAAACTGAAAGATGACTTTTGAGGAATTCTTCACAGTTTCAACAATGTCTTTTGAACTTTTAGTATACCACATTGTGAGAAGAAAAAATAACTTCATTCGATTTCAAGATGTATGGGCAGATAAAATAATTATTTCCTCCATCCTATATTCATCCGTAATCACGTTATCCTACTGGTTATATTAAATAAACTAAAAGGGGAAGGATGAAGAGTTGAATAATTTTATTTGTGATTATTCAAAATATAGCTACTCATTGGATCTGTGAAATATAGGATTCTTTCTTATGAAAAAATAGTGACAGAGTACCTATTTGTTTGGGGTTTTTTTGAGATTACAGATTTATTTCTTCTTCAGGCTAATGGAAAAAGCTGTTGTAAGTAAACAGTGATCTAGAAAAAAAAAGAAGAGAGACTAGTTTGCACAGTTTGGTTTTCCTTTGACCTTTTCTATCATGTTTAAGGGATAGTGATAAGGAAATTAAGAGGAAGCTTAAACTTTTTATCATTGCTCTCTTTTCCCAAAACATGCAACTCGATGTTTTGGGAAGATAGCTCAAAAATCTGTCCTTTTATGAAGATGAAATCTTGGTGGGAAGAACTGGTTTTCTTTTGGTCATCTTGAGTGAGCCTTATTATATAACCAACCAAAATTTTCATAAGGTCTACAGGTAGATGACAATACTGTATGCTGCCAATTTCCATTGTCAATATTTCAGACAGATTACATATTTTGCTTTTTTTGTTCCCATCATGGCTTCCTCTATCCTAAAGCATATTATCTGCTAAGGATAAAAATTCTCTTTTTAGTGGATTTTACTGTTCTTGATGTCTTGCAGAAGTAAGGATCTCTTCACAGGAATGCTAGCATGTGTGGATTGTCCTGTTTCTTCTCTGAGACAACTAAAAGCCTTGTAGTAAAGATAGTCAGGAGCTCAGCTCAAGACTATGTACCTCTGAAAGCATTAGTAGTTAGTTAAGCACCATAACATGTTCACAGGGACTGTGAGTTGCTCAGAGCACAAGAAACAAGCTTATACATGGCCAGGATATACCGAAGAATATATTTAACATTCACTTTAATAGAACAGATAAAATTTTTTATTCATCAGTCTTATTTTCTAATGATATACAGGTTGCTTGTGTAATAAAATTCCAAAGATTGCTTCACTATCCCTCAGCTGTGAGGTATTTTGAAAGGAAAAACAGTTTAAACAAAACTGGAATTTGGAGTATTTTTAAATGTTAGAAATGGAACTTCTTTAAAAGAAGAGAAGGACAAAAATTAACCCTTTCTCCAGCATTGTAAAGTTCTGACTAGCTGTGATCAGTATGACATTTAAAATAAAAGTACTGTAAGCCTGTAATGCACTGTGACAGATTGTCATGAAGACATAGTGATACTGATGTTGCAATCCGGAGCTGACTGTTGAGCTTCATTTAAACAAATATATATACACAACAAAAAAAGAGAATCATCTTTTTATGAGCAAAAATGGATGCTAAGGTCTGATTTTGGTATGATTTCTTTGTTTCTGTAATTCTGCCATGACTTCTCTCAAAAAAAAGATAGATGCAAGAGGATAAAAAGATATCTTTTCATTTACTCTTATGATCTCTGCTGCTTGTCATCTCATTATTGATGTTAAATAAGCTTCAATCAGTAATCTAGATGTATTAATTAAATAAAACCTTATGTATTTAACCTTAAGAAAATATCTTGTCTAAGTAATAAAATATCTTATGTCTAAGTAATAAAAACTTTTTTGTTATTTTGGGTGACTAAAACCTTTTTTTAAAAGTTTATTGTTCAAAGAACCTTTGGAGTAATAAAAATAAATGTGCTTATGAGATAACATGCTATTTAAACCTTTCCTTAGAGTTGATTGATATAATAAGAGAAATCCTTTATCTCTGATACTTCATAAGAGTCCTTGTTGTAGTGATGGAGAGTGACTGATAAACTCAATTTTTCCCATTTGAAAATGAGTCTGACAAACACACCTGAAAAAAAAAAAAAGTAATTTGATGCTATTTTTATTTTTTAAAAATACCTTTAATAGATAGTTTCCTCTATGTTCTTGCATTTCTTTCATTTTTTGCCCTTCTGGAATACTACTGGTAAGACAAATATTGTGGACTAAATTGTAACAGAACTGAATTAAGTTTCGTAAGAAGAGTTTGGGTGTGTGGGATTGTTTTCTAAGACCATAGTACTTCAGATGTGTTGACGTGCTGTAGTGTAATTAATTTCCCAACTACTGTTTTAACCACATCAGTTTTGGAGGAGATACAGAAATAAAGGTAAAAATCTTGGGTTTGTTACAGCTCTTTAATATTCTGTCCACAAAATGCTAGAAGTAGAGACAACCATAGGTAGTGGTGTTCATACTGAAATGCGAAGGGGTCCAGCTGATTATGGAGATTTTCTAATTAAATACATACATCAATTCTCTGATTATTGTTTCAGGCATGCTACAGGATGATTTTCTTGTACACTTTTCAGTATTCAGGGTTTGGTTATTCTGGTTCTGCTTTTTGGAGGGGCAGGGTATGTTCTCCCTACTGTCAGATTGCAAAAGAACAACTGTTAACATCAGTCCAGAAGGTCTGTGAGCCAAACACTGCAGGCTGAGCCCAGAAGGACCATAAAAAATACTCTGAAAGAAAAGAGGAAAGTCTCCTTTGCAGCAGGTGTGCTGCAGTGGGCAAAAATAATCCTGGCCACCATGGGCCAGTGGGGTTCCTGCAGGTCATGTGTTTTTCCCCACCAAAGTGCAGTCACACCAATTAACTAAAACACACAGCCCTGTGTTATTGAGACTAAAGTCTGTTTTGCAGATCACTGCTGTGACATTTTGTAAATCTACATGGTCCTCTGTGAAGCAGAAGCATACTGCAGGGACTCTCCAGTGGTTTATAAATCTACAAGCTGGGAAGATGAAACCAAGGAGTGGGTGGCAGGGGGTACGTGATGGTAGAGAGGTGGGGCCACATAGGCTGGCCCCTGCAGCAGAGCTGTGTGGAAACAGGCTTATCTTGCAGGAAAACAGCGAGCAGGATGCAGGACAACAACACAGGGGTTATGCAATGCTAGACACTCTCCTATTTAAGCAGGAGGAACCTATTATAAATCTCACACCCAAAATCTACTGCAGTTTTGAAAACCAGATGCAGAGAAACCAGAAGGATATTTCTGTACAATGTGCTGACCTGTGCTGCACACTAGACACTTCATTAAGAGCCAAACGAGAATGACTCAGGGAAGATAATGTTTCTAAATGGTTAAACTGATTTCTGCATGTTTAGCTAGCCAGTCACATAATCCAAAGGTGACGCCCCTGTATATAAATTTGTATTGGTAATCAGAATATACCTAAACATGAAAGCATTTAAGATGAAAATCTAGCAAGAAAGACAAACAGAAAAAAGACTACATTATTTTCCAAGGTCTCTGGTTTGAAATTAAAGTGAAACAGACCTGGCTGCTAGAATACATCACGCATATCATAGTTTCACTTATTGGACAGCAAAAATTAGAACTGGGGAAAGTACTCCCTTTAATTTACAGTCTTTTCTTCCTAAGTGGGATTTTTCTGTTGCTAAAAACACACACATCATGCTAAAAAACATTCATCCAGTGAGTGTGTTAGTGTCCACACTAAGATCTCATTAGTATTCGGGCCCTGTAAACATTGATGGCTGATGACAGCAATCCCTTAGTGTAAGCTGGTTTATAGAGTTGTATAATATTACTGATGTTAGTAAGGGAACAAGAAGCAGGTGGATATACCATCTGTCATTGCTACCTAAGTGATAATTTACAGAAAAAAAAAATTAGAACAGTTTGGTTAAATACAAAGGAAAGAAACTCTAAATTTGGGAGGAAAAAAATTCTAATACGAAACAATGCTTTCTCTGTTGGTTTCTCTGTGTTAGTTTGTAAGTAAGAGAAAAGATAGAAGATGTATGTGTGATGAACATGAAGGAAGAAAGATGAAAAATATATAGACAATTTATGTATTATTTCAGGATTTAGAATCCAATCACAATGTTTTTTCTTACTGTAATATTAATACCTGCACAAAACAAATTTGGAGACAAAGACTGATTACACACTGAGGAGAACAGGCTTGACACCTGGATATACATACTGACATCCTATGCCCAGATATCCTTGTGAAGGGTGATGGAGCAGAAAATGTGTTGTCTAAAAAGTCTTCAGATTTGGTATCTTGGGAAACAGAATCATGGGGAGCACTAGGAAGCATAGCTATTGTGTTTTCACAGAGACATACTGACAAAATACTTTAACTTACTTAGTTTATCTCTCAATTGAATTTAAAGACATTGAGCCAAATTTTCAATAGATATCTATCAACATAATGATATCCAGTATGTAAGTTACAGATCTGGCTCCTCCTATGCAATGTCTCCCTATAAAATCAGTGATAAGTACTTTTTACTCTTAAATGCTGATTACTCTTCCCAAAGCCAAATTAAAACTTAAATTTAACCACATTCATGCTTGTTCCATGTCTACTTTCTTAAAAGCAAAAAACTTTTTTTCTTTTGAAACACATATTAATATTCAATTAAAAAAAAAAAAAGATGAAAAGAGCTGGAAGCAAAGAAAATGTAACAGTATGTCAGTAATGGTAGAATAAAGATGCAACATACTCCAGTAAATGTTAGAATGGGGGGAGCTAACATTATTTAAATCCTGAGTATGTTTGGCTTTAAGGAAAAGCTTTTATTTTAGTGTGCTTTCTTTCTCTTTTTGCACAAGCAAGTTGTGAAATCTTTGAAGATTTTGTGTGTATAATCACCACATTAGTGGAGCCCAGTTTCAGCTCTGGCGGCAGTTGTAAATTGTAACAAATGCATATGCCAGTGAGAAAAAGATAGTAAGGTACAATTTGTATAGGTAGTCAGTGCAGCAAGAATTCTGACACTCAGTTATTGATCATAAATTTTTCGTAAGACTGTTCATATAGCAAAACCATGCACTGTATAATTTATGAGGAGATTACCAATTATTTTAATTCTACCCATGTTCTAACTATGCTTTTTCCTAATAATTCAAAATTCAGCCTAACTTCCAGGAGAAGAAATGAATCTCCAGTTGTGTGTTACTATTTGTTGGCCTTGCCTCCTGTTACCTTTCATCTACCATTTCTGCAATTCTGGGAGTGAAGATGAAAGCTCATATAGAGGGTAGAGCAAATGATAAAAGAAAATGTGAGAGTGGTGGAATTTCTGAGCAACTCCTTTAATGAAGATGCTGAATTCTGCAGTGCTAGAGTGCACCTTGGAAGGATTCTCAGAGAGCACCCAGAATTCACTGGGCTGTTCTCTTTAGTCAAGATTTTTCTGCTACTGAAGAGATGTGCAGCTCAAACTGCCTCAAAGGCACCTGTACTGGTCATTCACTGGCAAGTACGTGCAGGATGCCATTTGCCTTTCCTTACATTCTTGAGGTTTTGGCATCTTAACAGACTGCTTATTGTGATTTATAATCAAAACCAGGTGCAATTCTGATATAGAGAAACTAATCTTCCAAGAGTTGAGCTTTGAAAGGTATGAAGAGCCAGTTCTTGTTTCTAAAATTATTACATTGAATTGTTATAAACATGCAATTGTCTCTTTAATAAAAATTAGATAAAGCATGTCAGGTATTATAATCCTGTACCTAATTTCTGTGCCACATAAGTCTTGTGCATAACTCTACAGGAAGCAAAGCTATCAACACGACTCAACACACAGGTTTTTGTCTTACCATTCAAAGTTTGTCTCAAACAGCTTTATTTCCTAGGTTTATCTGCAGTGCAGTCTTAAAACAAAACAAAAACCACCAGAAGCCTGTTTCCTTTCATCTCTGAACCACAGAATATTTATTTTCCTAAAAAAATTAATAGTGTTTCCTAGAGGAATGTTCCGTCAAGTTGCTTCCTCTTCTAGAAAAAATTGTGACACACATAAAAAGAGCTGTTGAGCTTATCTTTTCTTATCATGCTAGGGATTTAAGTGGTGTGACTGAGCAGGGACAATAAAGATGAAAATGAATTCTGGAAATAAATATGTCGTATGGAAAACTTTTCCTGACACCCTCAGATTTTTAATGGAAACCTGGAAAAGCATATTCTGAGTAGTGGATTTCTATTCAAAAATTACCATATATCTCCAGAATACAAATTATATCGTCAAAATATGCAATGACCTAAAGGATAAAGGAGGCTATGAATAGATGAAAGCTATTGAAATGTGGCAAGTGGAAATGATAGATGCAATGTAATTGTTTGTGTGTCGTAGAAAACACAGAGCCCTCTAATAACACACAGAGTTACCCCTGAAGACAGTCAAGCAGGGAGGAAAAGGGGATTAGCCTTTCACTTTTATTTGAATGACATATGATGAAAGTTGTTTTTATTTAAGAATAGAAAGAGCTGTGTAGGAAATATGATTCATTTTTAAGGAAAAGGATGTTCTAATTATTAGCTGTGACTTTCTATCAGGAGAGAATTTTCTGGTGCATATCATGCAGATTCCATTTTGTCATACAGACTAAGCTGCTAGTGAAGAATGAACTGCTGCTTCATCCCATGAGTACAGAAGGAAAATGGAACATTAGTCAGTGGCCGAATGAAGTTTAAATAGAGAAAGTGCTGGATTATGGAGCTTGGGACAGGTCAACCCTGGATGGACATACAGACTGGGGAAAAAGCAGCTGGAGAGCAGCACCACAGGAAGGAACCTGGGGTCCTGGTTGATGGCAAGTTGAACATGAGCCAGCAGTGCCCTGGCAGCCAGGAGGGCCACCCATGTCCTGGGGTGCATCAGGCACAGCATCACCAGCCAGGCAAGGGAGGGGATTGTCCTGCTCTGCTCTGCACTGGGGCAGCCTCACCTCGAGTGCTGGGGGCAGGTCTGGGCGCCATAATATAAGGATTTAAAACTATTAGTATCCAAAGGAGGGTCACAAAGATGGTGAAGGGCCTTGAGGGGAAACCATATGAGGACTGGCTGAGATCACTTAGTCTGTTCAGCCTGGAGGAGGCTGAGGGGAGATCTCATTGCAATTACGCTTCCTTGTGAGGGAAAGAGTAGGGGCAGACACTGATCTCTCTGCTGACCAAGGGCAGGACTTGAGGGAATGGCCTGAAGTTGTGTCAGAGGAGGTTTAGGTTGGATAGTAGTGAAAGATTTTTCACCCAAAGGGTGGTTGGGCACTGGAACAGGCTCCCAGGGAGGTGGTTACAGCACCAAGCCTGGAAAAGCATTTGGACAATGCTTTCAGGTACATGGTATGACTCTTGGAGATGTCCTCTGCAGGACCAAGGGTTCTACTCAACTCTTTTGAGTCCCTTTCAATTCAGGATATTCTGGTTCTATGAGTCTAAAGTCCTGCCTTAAGTTTTAAACATCAGGTAGAGCGGAATGCACTGTAATCACAATGAGCCTCTTAAACAGCCTGTCGCCAGCCTGTCCTATAATCTATTTTCTGGAAAAACTTGTACCTGGGTATGTGAACTCACTCATTCTCAGTGTGCCTCTGGAGGACTCTTGCACTAAGTCTGTGCATTTTCCATAGGAAAATACCAGTTTAGCAAGCAGATGAGCCATGGAGCCCTGGTTTCTGAGGCTTGTCAGGCATGTTGGGCAGCCTGCAGAGCAAACTGTCAGTGAGGGAGGGAGCTGAGACGTTGCAGCCTCCAGAAAGCTGACCTACATAAGGCAAAATTATATGCCTGGCTTTACACATCTGCACCTCAGGGAAGAAGGGAGATCTCTGCTGCTCTTCTCCTCATATTTGTAACCTGCAGGTCTGGGCAGAGGCTCACCTTCAAATTCTAGAAAAATTTAATGAAAGCTTAGCATTTGAGGTAGTAGATTTAAGCCCTCAAGTAACTGACAGTTGTTTATATTGCCCAATTTTCTTCTCTGCTCATAGTGAGGTGGGTTCTTTTATTATTAAACTGGGAAAAATCCAAGCCCACCAAAGCAAATATGTCACTGGTAATTATGTTGATTTTGACAGGGCCATCTTGGCGTTCTTATTGTGCTGTCATCATTGCACAACAGTAAAAATAGAATGACTTAAATGGTTTGGAAATCACAAGGGATTTGTAGATACTTCACGAATTAAGGAAAAAAAAGAAGAAAATCAGTAGCAATGGCTAAACCAAGAGAATTTGGCCACCTTATTTGCTAGTAATTAGTTACCATTTTGTGCCTTTGGCAGCTCATTAATTGACAGTAATAATAAGATCCAGAGATGATCCTTGCTGGTGTCAACAGTGATTATAGAAACTTTATTCAAGCATGAATATGCATGTTCTGTTCTAAATCCTATGAACTTCTTGCACACTCATCTTCTTCTGGTAAAGGCCATTAAAAAAAATGCAATGGAAAATATTTTTTATCTTTTTTTTTTTTTACTATAGGATGTCTGAATATTTGTAAGGATGTCTTGGAGGTGTGCAACAATTGCCTGAGAGCTGCTGGGATAGTAACTGAAAAAATTAGTTTAGATTTTTCCGTGTCAGCAAGGATTTTCTATTCTTTCATCTAACTTGTCAGTATTTGCAGATGGTTCTTTTTCCTGAATCTGCTACAGCTTTCACAGGGTGTTTGATGTGACTGAGTTATGTTCACTATTCTAATGAAGCCTTCATCCTGTTATTTTATCACTTTGCACTTTCATCACGTTTTCTTCCAACTGCATAACAGAATTTCTCCTTCTGTGGAGTAAACAGGCTTTCTGAGAAGATACATCTTAAATATAAACCTTATTAAAACTTCATTATTAGATACTGTTATAATAATATTCAAATGATTATCTGTTGGAATAATTCTTTTGCTAAAGGTTACTAAGCCTTAGTTTTACTCACTAATTGTACATTTAAAATAATTTTGATTAAACTCTGTGCTTGAAGTGGATATCCATAACTACAGTATTACTGAACCACGTTTTTTAGAATTGTCTAGATCTGTCAAGAATGTTGATTTTCTTTCACTGAAAATTTACTATCTACTTTACCACTGAGAGCCTGTAAATTGAACTTCTGGATTAGGATAACATGGAATCAAACACAGGTAGAAAATGCAAATCTGCTAACAGAGCAGACAACCCATTTTTTCCCTTTTAGTGGGAAAATTACACTAGGGAAATACACTGAGAGTAAAGATGACAAGAAAAGAACATACATGAGCTGAGGAAATATATATATGCTTTTGTAGATACATTAATTTTTTGTGATATGTAGCATATGTTATGTTATTAATATAAAAATTACATTGCATTATAGGTGTATTAAATTTTCTTTGCATAAAATTAGTTAACCTCCCATCTCCTATACCTTGATGGTACCTTTCTCATCATGTTTTCACATGTACATATAGGGAAGCATAATTTAAACAAATACAATAAATATCAACTTGAAGCACTTCAACGTCATCTTGTCATATAAATTTTACTGGGTTTTAGCAGTGGAATTGCATCATAGTATCAAGATACTAAATGGGAAGGACTGCACTTAACAATAAATACTTAGCTTTCATCTTCTGTACTGATATTATCTGCATACCAAGTAATTTTCAATTCCTTAGTAAGTGCAGGGAAAAAGACTGAATACCACTTAAATATTTTTACTTACTCATGACACTGCACTAGTTGAAAAATAATTTACAATTCATAGTTAATATTACAATATACTTTTAGTAAAACCCAACAATTTGAGATATAGCCTGCATCCTGCTCTTTCCTCACCACAAGTTAAGCTCATATATTCCTAATACCCATGCAGAAAATGATGGACAGTAGAGCAACAAGTGGCCAAATACTTAATCTGGAAATTTAACTAAACTGACAAAGTTTTTTTCCATGAAAATTCCAATCACTCATTACATACAATTATTTAGAATTACTGTGGACATTACAAACTGTTTATCACAAGCTCTTGTGATAAAGATGATGTTTTAAAATTAAAGTCTGCCTGAATAAGGGCAGACTACTTGAGTTAGCACTTTTATTCAAATAGAAAAAACTTCCATATATATTTCTTTCTCCCTGCAGTTAACATAACTTAAGAACAAAACAAGTGAAAAATTACTTTCTGGGAGACTATTTTTTCTCTCTATTTATTCACCCATTATTCCCATTTTCTCTAGGACTGCCCAAGCCAATTGGAAACATAATTTTATTTGTCTTCACCAATACTACAGAACAGCAATAGCAGAATTTTTTCAGTTATTCTTTTCTGCCCATTCTATTTGCAGGTAATGTCTGTGCTGTGCCTGTAGCTGATAACAGATGAACCATGGAAAGACTTGTACAGCATTGAAGCACCAGTCTATTCCGTTTTAAGACAGAAACAGGCATGTAATACACTGAAGGTAGGCTGTTAAGAAGTGATAGTGATCTTGATGAAAATTCTGCTATGTGATCTCCAAAACCTGTTAAAATTGGGGTTATTATCTCTTCTGAAAACAAAAAAAGGTATGAAAATGTCAGTATCATGTGAAAATATATAGCATATCTTTTAGTAGGAACACCCATGGGTACAAAAAGGTTTTCCCAGTATGAAATAACTGATTTAATACTCCTAATTTCATACCCTCCTCCAAATTGAACTGAGGGAATACTGTTAACATCATATTTAGAATGCTTCAATATTAGGTAAATTTTTGATCTACAAAATACTGTAGCTCAAATTCTTCCCTGACAAAATATTCTTAAATTTAGTGAAGGTGCTGTTTATTAGCACAGCTGTGATTGACAGGTTAGGAAAACAAACAAAAAGGAGGAACAGGACCAGTTCTCCAACTCTTTTGTGTTAGGCTAGCTCAAAGTTGTCCCTTTCCTTCCTATATTAGAAAAAGTGTCTGTATGGAAAAAATAGGGGCAAAATTCTTTCTCCAAAAGGGGAGGGAACAAACTGTGACTTGGGTCTATGCAATTTGACCAATAGCAATCTACAGTCTCTGACAAGTACCACGTGAAACAGAGGAGAGTTGGTGTTAAATGAGCTTTCCCATGGACATCAAGCAGAGGATGTCACAGAAATTTGTCCTTTGGGAGCAATGTCAAGATTGCCCCATATCTAAAAGTAAAGCTCAAAAGTAATTCATCAGAAGTGACGGTAGCCAACACAGAAAAAAAGCCTCATTGATTCTGAGGTGGAGTACAATGGCAAAATATATATTTTCTAAGACAGTTTAATTCCGTTGTATCTTCAGGTCTTCCATCCAGTTTGCTCTGTCTTCAGACATTTGGTGTCAGTGAATTAGCTGACATATGAGTCAAACTCCTGTACAGATAATAGGCAATCTGACACCCAGGGAAATGAAACTCATTATCTGGTTCTGTATCAGAGCTATATGACACAGGAGAATTGTGATTTTCAAAATATTCCCTACTGAAGAAAAATGTACTGCTCAAAATATCAGTACCCTCTTTGGACTTGAGAGTACCAGTAAAATAACAAAAAATAAAAAGTCACTTATTTCCTCATTCTTTTGGAAATGGTACACTTTGAAGCATTAACGTACTTAATTTAAATTAGATTTCATTTTTTAGTTCCATATTTGTGATGGAAACATGAAAACACAAGCTATTTTTTTTTCAGCTTGTAAATGTTTGTAACTGCAGATGTTTCACAGATGGCTCCCGTTCAGATGCTCTGGGAACACCTATTACCCATCTGGTAGGCAGCAATGAAGCTAATAAAGGCAACTTACAGGGATTTTGGCAGTTACCAAGGACACCTGTTTGCTTTCATGGTGTTCTTCCTTCATACCTTTATTTTTTTTCTTTTCTGGCTGGGTTTTATATCATGATAGATTTTTTGGGAAATGACTGGATAGCTCCCCATTTTTTCAATATTTCTTTTGGGGATATCTTTTTCTATTCAATTTCCAGTGTTTTCTTTGAGTTTCTTTTTCTCTTTTACCCTCTGTTTCATGGAAATTTCTAGGGTTTTTCCCAGTTTTTGGTATTTTGTCACATATTTTTTTATTGATGGTCATCTTTGGGGGTTTCTTCCCTCTAGCTGGTCTTGGAGGGAATTGTTTGTGACTTTGGGAAATTGCTCTTGGATGATGTACCATTTTTACTATATCTTCCATGACTGAGAGGTGATACAGGAAACAGACTAAAAAAGACAAAACAAAAAATAGGAAACATTTTTAATGAGCTTTAATTATATGTACAATTCATTTCTAACCTTTCCTGGTTCAAGCTAGTGTTAATTTTTGCAGTGTCCAGGAGGGGGTATGACTAAGAAATGGAGGTTATTCTATAGCACCTCACATCTTTATCCAGCAATGGGGGGAGGGCTCTCTTTCAGGGGACATAGCATGACAGAGGAAGAGATCAGGTATCATTGTTTCTGTGTGAATTGTTTACATCTTACTTGTACCCTCTGTCATTATATTGTTGTTGCTGTTGTTAATTTTCTTATCTCATTGTTGTTTCCAGTAAATTGTTCTTATCTTGACTAGCGATCTTTATCTTTTGTGCCTCCAGTTCTCGTCTCCTTCCTGCCACAGAGAGAGGGCGAGTGGGGGACAGAATGAGCAGCAGCGTGGTTTGGAGAGTCTCAGTGGGAAAACTAAACTGGGGAGTAATATTCCTAAACCATGACATAACAGTAATGGATCCTGAATATCATTCAACTGCCTTTGCAGTTTGGGTGATTTTAAAAGCTACTGTAATTTGACATGCTGCTTAGTTTACTTACTGCTGGCTTTTTTCAGTATAACTATTTAATCTTAACATCATAATAGTAAGAAATAGGGATCTGTCATTTTAGTAGAACAAATTTTGGGGTTTATATATTTTAAGGAGGAATTAGTTTGTGCTGAGAAGTAACTGTAACAATGTCATTTTAGGATGGTGCAGTTAGTTTTTAACCAATCTCCTTATCAGATTTGTGTTTTACTAACAAAATAGTTATTTTACTCTTTCTCTCCTAATCTCTTTAACAATCAATCCTGAGTCAATTAGAGATTAAGAAATTCCATGAGGAAATGCATGAGATAAAAAGTAATTCTTTGTATTTCACCACTTGTTTCTTTTGCTTTCTTCTTCATTCCTTAAAGACAAAGCTAAATTCTCCTGATTGCAATGCTTTAATCCTCTGAGGCTGTAAGCATCACTGCCATTATGTTTTCATGGGTGTTATTATCCATAATCCATGGTATTTATTTATCAATCATGTTATATTCATCATTTTGGTGAGATCAGACATGGAAGAAGGTCTCTCAAACACTTCTTGAACTTATCAGAAGTTTTCCTAGTCCAGACAGTAAATGCAGATGGTGCTGCTCATTATGTTTAGTAACAGAGGCTGTAATCTTCTGGCAACCACTGTTCATAATGAAACACAGTCTAAGAAAGTCATGGAGTTCTGCTCCTGCAATACTGAAAACTCAGTGCTTAGTCAAGCAAAAAGAAAATGGATGAAAAATTCTATTATCCTAACACCTTCTGAGCACAGAAATGAGCTATTGTGTAGGTGTCTGTAGAGAGAAAATACTACCTGTGATACTCTTATTTAAAAAAAAAGCCCACTGGTGTATCTGAGTACAGAATCAGCTTGAATTGTGAAAGCTAACAGGTAATGGAGAGATTGTGAGGGTAAAGGTCAAAACCTGAAATTTGGCCTTTCAAGCAGAAGACACCTGCAAAAAGTAGGGGCTGGTTCTAAACTTTTATAACACCCAAACTAATCTAAAATGGCTGCATTGGGTTTTCATGACAAGATTTTGGTGGCAAGGTGGATGCAGTGGTGACTTCTGTAAGCCAGAAATTGCCCCCATGTCTGAGGGAGCCAATGCCAGCTCCAGGACAGCATTGCTGCAGGGCAAGGCTGAACCACTCTGCACTGATGGTAGCACCCGTAGGATAACAGATTTAGGAAGAGGAAGAAAAAGCTGCTCTACAAAAGCAGCTGGACAGAGGAGTGAGAACACGTGAGAGGAACAGCTCTGCAGACACCAAGGTCAGTGGAGAAAGAGGGGAAGGAGGTGCTCCAGGAGTTGAGGCAGAGATTCCCCTGCAGGCCATGATGCAGACCATGGTGAAGCAGCTGTGCCCCTGCAGCCCATGCTGAACCATGGGGGAGCAGAGATCCACCTGCAGCTGATGAAGGACCACACATTAGAACAGGTGGATGTCCAAAGGAGGCTGAGACTCCATGGAAAGCCTGCATTGAAGAAGTCTGTTCCTGAAGGACTACACCCCATGAAATGGACCCATCCTGAGGCAGTTGTGAAGCACTGCAGCTGGTGGGAAGGACGCACACTGGAGAAGTTCACAGAGGACGGTATCCTGTGGGAGTAATCCACATTGGAACAGAAGGAGAGTGTGAAGAGTCCTTCCCGTGGGGAGGAAGGAGCAGCATGTGATGAACTGACCACAGTGCCCATTCTCCATCCCCTGCACTGCTGCAGGGTTAGGTAGAAAACAAGGAGTGAAGTTTAAGCCAGGAGGAAGGGACAGGTGGAGGGAAGGCATTTTTAAGGTTTGGCTTTATTTTTCATTGCCTTACTCTGATTTGCTTGACAGTAAATTGAACTGGTTTCACAAAACTGAATCTGTTTTGCCCATGGCAGTCAGTAGCTGGTGAGTGATCTCTCCCTGTTCTTATCTCCACCCATGACACAAGCCTTTCATTCTATTTTCTTTCTCCTGTCCCACTGAGAAGAGGAATGAATGAACAGCTTTAGTGGGTGCCAGATATCCAGCCAGGATGAATCCACCATAACACTTTGAAAGGAAAACAGATCAGATGGCTGGGGAATGTAGAATTCTCAAAAAATTACTTAAATTTAAAAAGTGCCTCTGAAAATTAAAATATTCAAGCCTATTACAATTAAATTCTAAAAGCCAATGCTCATTCACTTGCAAGAGCTATATGTTTGTCTTTCAGCTCTACGTTATCTCCACATGTTCAAGACCAAGGAAAAACAAGTGAGAAAGCCTCTGTAAGATTGTGAAATGTGTGCCCATTGCCTGAATGCAAGGTTTACAAAGTCATGCGTTATTATCCTACAGACACCGTGCTGACAATGCAGGACACAGGTAAGACTGAACTCTGCAGCTGAAAAGATTGTAAATCAGGGAGAGATCACTACCTTTTATAAACAATATGCATGCTGAAATATATATCACTGTAAAAGGAAGCTTTATGAAGAAAGTTAAAAGTTTTGGGACACTGACATTGCATCACTAGCTGAAAGATTTAGAAGTTTTCGCTGTTCTTTATTTGTTTTCTCACTATGCTTGCTCTGTTCCATGCCACATTAAACACATTAGTATCTTTCTAAAAGTAATGCACATAAACTTCAGGTATCAGGACATCTGGAAAATATGCTTTTTGTTTGGAAAGACAAAGTAAATATAAAGAGGTTTTGAACTGAGAAATCATGCGAAGCATTTTCTCTTTTATTTGAAAAAATTTAGTTTTCACCACCACGTCTGTAGTTCAAGGATATTGAAGCAAATGAAGCAAATCTCTGCCAATTTCTCCTGTAAAATAGAAAATTAATCAAGAGAAAATATGCTGCATCTAAAATTCCCTTGTGTATTAAAATTTCAGATGTTTGATATCTGCTTTAGTGGTTTACACTATTATATTTAAATTTCAATTAATTTGACCTATTCTACAAAAAATAAAATCCTAATGGAGACTATTTTTTTATCAGTTTAAAAACATACACTTTTTTAAAGCGATATCTGAGGGTCCACTTTTCATATAATTTAAATTACCTCTAAATATTTTAATTTCTATTAGAATTCAAAAGTTCACAAGAAAGAGTATTATTTTGCAGGTCCATGATTGCATGGTATTTCACAGAATTTCCAAGTACTTTTCACAATTCTAGCTCCAACATGTAATGACAGAATTTGGACCTTAAAATACTTCAGTTTCATTTTGCTTGAAAAATTCTAAGGGACAACTGATACTTAGCACCTACTGAAACACTGTTTTAGCTTAATTCTTTTTAGTTCAGTGCAGTAATGAAACCATGTCAGTCTGGAAAAAGTAACTGAGAAAAAAAGAATTTGGAAGGAAACAATGTTGTTTTAAAAATTTATTCATAGACTGAGTTTTATGAAGGTGGGATTATTGAAATAATCTATTTTTTAGTGTATCATCAGTAGTAGGTCCTTAGTGTCCTTAGTAATAGTAGACTCTATAGAGCTTTCTGAATTTGAAATATTAGTCGAGAAATGATGGAGTAAGTTTTAATATTATTTGTAAATTTAAGGTAAAAAAAATATATATATAAAGCAGTTTGAGGAACGGCTTAAGAAAGTGTGAGAGACTGAACTGTTATGATTAATGGAGAAGCTCTGATCGGGCATTACCAGCTCAATTGCACTGATGTGAGAAGCAGCTGTCATGTAGTGCCCTCTGGACCCATTCCTGAGGCCTGACACCAGAGGACTCCACATGATTCAAAAGCACTGCAACAGGTCCAGAGTCTGTTACAAGAGACAGAGTAAAACTTCCCCTTGCACAGGGAAAATACCTTTGTCTTCCTGCTGATCCTCAGTGCATTTTAACCCATTGGACTTTGTGTTTGTTGGGTTTCTTTCCCCACCCCCAATGGATCAAGAACATCAGTTTGACCAACAGATGACTAAATTGCAACTATCAAGTCTTGTTACGAGCTCTATGGGCGGTGATAAGTTTTATCTCGTCTCTCTCTTTCTTTTCCCTTATATAATTTATTTATGTAATATTTTTATGCTTTAATATTGCTCTTTTTCTATAGTCAATGATAACTAAAATGGCTACATACCTGCTTTCCATTGCAATGAAATTTTTGTAAAATAAACTGTATATACATATATATATATAGACACATATACATATATACATTTACAAACACCAATCATTCAGTGTTGTTCCATTCTAATCTGCACTGAGGTATATATTAACGAGAACCTGTGGGGAAGGAAGGAATTCGGAAGGAAGGAAGGAATTCAGGAGGAAGGAATTCGGAAGGAAGGAATTCGGAAGGAAGGAAGGAAGGAATTCGGAATTCGGAATTCGGAAGGAAGGAAGGAAGGAAGGAAGGAAGGAAGGAAGGGATATCTTTTAATTAATTGTCTTGACATGTTAGCTTGTATTTTATTAAATGCTCTGAGTTTCATTCAATGGTTATAATTTCTAAATTCAGTGATATTTGATGGATTCAATTTTAAGGCGGAGTTCAAATTACTAAAGTGCTAACTATTTGTTTTTCCAAAAGAAGTAGTGCCTGGAAAAGCACAAAGTAAGCCAAAGTAAGAAAATATTGATTAATTGGTTCCTATGAACACCTGTTCAAATTTTTTTTTTACTTGGTGAAATTGTAAACATTCATCAAAAATCAGTTGTAAGATAGCTGTAATTCAAAAAAACACTCATCTGTTTTAGTTTTTATCTTCACTAGGTTCTATGAAGCTCAGCTTCCAACTGGTGCAATTTAATTTTGGGGATAGCAAGCATACTTTGACTCTTTTCCAGTGCTAATGAGAGTATATCCTCTCATATGAGGATATGAACTCATAATATGAGTTCATAATTGTACAATTTGAAAAATGCCTTCCAGCTACTGTGCTTGTGCGGTACTGTGCTTTGTATCAAAATGACACATTATGATCACCTGTCACCTAAGAAAAGGGAAACGTGAGTTAGCCCTGGGGTTTTTTCTTTTTCTTTTCTTTAACTTTTCTTTTTAAATTTCTGTAGTTTTTTTGTTGTGGTTTTTTTTTTTTGTTTTCAGTGTAATGTAGAACTGCTTGAAATAAGGATATATATTTTCCAATTTTAATTGGAAACCTACGTCAAAGCAGGAATTGTTTGAACTTTCTAGGAAACAGTATAATAATTGTATACATGTGTTTTTCATTCTAGAAATCTTTTTAAAAGTCTTGGCTACATAACTACTGGGTAGAAGAAATATTGCTCAATTAAATATAGCAGCATGAGAAAAATATTTGGTTTACCTAATATAATTTTTTAAGATTTATTTCCATTTTTGCTCAGCTGTGATGAAAAATATCTTTTTTTTTCTGGTTGATCATGCACTAGATATATGGAGAACTAAAATCCAGAGATGCACAAAGATCAGTGTCTGCTACTTTGCCAATACCTAGTCAATAGTAATTAAGTCTTAATTCTGTAAGATCAGAGTGATAATATAGTTCTTAGAAAAATTAGGATTATTAAAAAATTATTAAGGATTTGGAGACTAAAATATATATTCTTCTGAAATATGTCCTTAAAGACTCATTTTAATGAAAGGATAGAATAAAAGCAGGTGTAGTAGAAGATACCACATTTCAGTATGTTTACCAAGAAAGTGAAGTATATTAGAGACTTGGTTTAGAAATAACTCAGTTCTAATGTCAGGAACTACTCAGTTCACTACTAATGTGTGAGATGCAGCCAAGGTTAGTATGATTTTTTTCCTGGAAACCTCTCTTTATCTCTGAGATGAGTAATACACATCACCCAGGCTCATAACTCTGCATTCTGGCTTCCTGGAAATTTGCCCCAAAGACCTCTGTGTGAAAAATTAAGGAGTAACAGAGGAATATACTCGTGCAGGACTAAGATTCAGAATTCATCTTAAAGACTTTGTAGTTTAGGAAACACAGATTAAAACCATAATGAAGTAAGCCTGTTTTTTTATTTGAGAATTTATGAATACCCTGTAAATATGATGGACAATTGGGCCTCAGTTTCTGCTTTAGAAAGTGGCAGGGAATTATAAAATTAATAAATTTTTCTCACCACATTTTCAGAAGCAATACCAAAACAAATGTTTTGCTGTTTCCTGATGATTGCCAGTTTGACATTCTGTTAAATCCAGCAGATGTCAAGCTCTTCAGAAAGCTTTTCAGCACTGGTCATAAAAATTATGACTCCTGGCATGCAATCAGAAGAATTCAACATAACAGCTTTGTGATATAAAAATACTGCTTTGTGTGCCACTCTAGTTTTTGAGGTGTCTGGGGTCTGATTGCATAAGCAGAAGCAATTTTGTCAGACAGTAGAGAGAACACCTTACAGAAACATTTCTTTCCACTGTCTCTTTTAGGGGAGACTGTTCTTCCAATTCCTTTTTGCTTCATTTCTGCAGCCCCAAATACATCTATCATATCTGATTGCTCTTTCTGACTTGAAAATACATGAACAGTTCAGAAGGGCACAAATGCCATGATGGACCATAAAATGAGTCATGATTCCGCAATTAATTGATTCCAGATTTACTTTCTGTATAGGTTCTCATATAACATATTCTTAAATTTTTCTGTTTTAAAAGTATACCTTGAAAAACTTAGTATTGTAGAATAATAGACTGGTCTGAATTGGAAGGGAATCATATAGGTCATGCCCCTACTGTGGGTAGGGTCACGGGCCACTAATCCAAGTTGCTCAGAGCCCCACCCAAGCTGGCCTTGAACACTTCCACAGATGGGGCATCCACAACTTTTCTGGGAAATCTCTTCCTGTGTCTCACAGTAAAAAATTTCTTCCTGATATGTAATATAAACCTACCCTTCATCAGTTTATAAAGCCATTTCCACCTGCATATCCTTTTAAATAGTCCCTCTCCAACTTTCCTGTAGGCCCCGTTTAGGTATTGGAACGTGCTATAAGGTCTTGCTGGAGCCTTCACTTCTCCAGGCTGAATCAGTGTGTCTTCGTAGATGTGCTCCAACCCACAGGAAAACACGCATAACATGCAGGCTAGTATTTGTTCCTTCATTCTTGTTTGAACTCAGTATGTTCATCAACAACTTGTTGGTTGTTCTACCAATAATAATCACTCTTTTCTACTAGGACTCTCTGTCAATAGAAGAGTAATGCACAGAGACAACCTCTTTCACCACAATTAACTGACTGCAACCCAAGCCACTGAACACTTACTTTCTAAAAGGCAGAATGAATCTGAGAGAAAGAGAGAGATTTCAGTCCTCTCCTTCCCATTTCCTAGGGAAAGATGCAAGAGCACAGTGATCAGAAATGGTAAATTAAGGGACTTGATTATTTAACGTGTGCATGTTTGAAGCTAGTATAATTTCTTATTTGAAAAAGGTATTGAATTTGTAATTATGTAACTCTAGATATTAAGCAACTGCAATAAATCACTGTATCTACATTTTTCTGTGATGGAATTACAATAATTTACTATCACTTGTACATTCATCTCTGAAAACTCTGGTACCAAGAGCATTTGACTTGTATAAAAGAAAATTTGTAAAGGTGAAGTTCATGCATCTATATAGTGTTAATGTTATGCACATGGCTGATCAGGATACCTAAGAGAGGAAATGTAGAAGCTTAACATAAAAACCATAAATTAAATGGCTGAAGTACTGAAGTTGTCGTTTGAAATAAAGGATTTTTATCATGTGAATCAATCCATGGAGTTAAACTGCTAGAGGTAAAGCTGGAGAATTTTTTAGGTAGATATAATTGATTATTTAGAAACCATCTGAGAGATACTTTTCAAATTAATATGTCTGTATCCGTTGACATCTCTATTTTACAAAATCATAGAATATGCTGAGTTGGAAGGGACCCATCAGGATCATAGAGTTCAGCTCTTGGTGTGGAACAGCACCATCCCCAAGAGTCACACCATGTGCCTGAGAGCATTGTCCAAATGCTTCTTAAATTCTGTCAGGCTTAGTGGTATGACCACTTCCTTGGGGAGCCTGTTCCAGCACCCAACCACCCTCTGGGGGAAGAACCTTCTCCTGATATCCAACCTAAACTTCCCCTGACAGCTTCAGGCCATTCCCTCGGGTCCTGTCACTGGTCACCACAGAAAAGAGACCAGCGCCTGCCCCTCCTCTTCTCCTCAAAAGGAAGTTGTAACTGCAGTGAGGTCGCCCCTCAGTCTCCTCTCTTCTCCAGGCTGAACAGACTGAGTGACTTCAGTTGCTCCTCATACGGCTTCCCCTCAAGGCCCTATTTGTGTAGGCAGAAGAGAGGTGGTACAGATACCTGTGAGCATGTTGATTCTTTTTTTAAATAAAATAGAGAGCTGTAAGAACAGCATGCTGTAGGTATTATAAACTTTAAACACTGAGTGTCTTCATATGAAACATGATGCTGAATAACATTTTGTGATGGGACAAGTGTCATGGTTTAGCATAGTTTGGGTTTTTAGTTAAAGAGGGCTCCATCAGCCATGGAAGTGATTCTTTTGCAAAGACGTGCTTACAGCTTCCTCCAGACCCAATAGAACCAATCAACTGGCTAGTCTGAATATTGGCAACTTTTTAAAGCCGCTTAAGAAGCTTGACACACCTCTGTGATCCACATTTAAGAACGAACAAAGCCCGGGAAAGCTCTCTTGCTTCTGGCTTTCGGACAGGTAACGGGGGGGCCTGCAGTGTGGCCCAGAGGGGCGGGGCTGGGCCCTGCTCGGTGCAGCCCGGCCGGGTCGGCCGCAGTGCAGCTTGGCTGAGATCTCAGCCGCTGCTGCTCGCTGGACACCCGGCACAGCCCCATCAGTGCAGGCCGGGCTGGCCGAGAGACAGCCACCCCAGAGCCCCCGCAGCCCTGCTCCGTGCAGGCATGCCCACAGCTCAGCCAGCCCCTCCCAGTGCAGCCGCTGAAATAAAATGCTACACTGAAATGAACTCCGGCCACCACCCGGCAGAAAAAAAAAATAGGTGACCAACAGCAAAAGACAAATTCCACCTGCAAGGACCGGGTGAGATTTACTCTCTCAGTGCTGTACGATTCTCCAGAACAGATGGAAACTGCAGACATCAATCCTCTCCCGACTCAGAGGAAGAGGAAAGGTGAAGGCACGTGAAGGAAACACCATAAAGACACCAAAATCAGTGAAGAAGGAAGAACTGAAACCCTGAGACAGGAGAAAGAGGAAGAAGCTTCAAGCCTAGGAGCTGAAATTCTCTTGTAAAGCTATGGTGATGGGCTATGATACATCAGAGTACCCGTTGTAATTTCATGAAGGCATGGGGGTGGAGTGTTCAAATTGCAGCTGTGAGCAAAAGTACCTGTGCTGAAATGAGCAAATGTTGAAGTAGCTGTGATTTGATGAGAAGATTGAACAGAGAGAGATGAAAGTGATGAAGACCCTTGTTCCCAGGGAAGAAGAAGACCTCTGTTCCTAGGGATGAAGATGCTCCCAGAGATGGGTGAAGAGAAACTTTTTTTCTGAACAGCTCAACCTTAAAATGGTACCCCAGTAGCTCAAGATTGAACCCTTGAAAGCAGTTGTGGGGAAAGCTGTATGACAAGGGAAGGGACTCTCACGTGAGCAGAGAACCAACCCGGGCAGCTGTCTGGCTGTGACATTGAAGCCATGAGAGAACTGTTTCTTGTGGAGATGTCTCCATAGCATGAGCAAGAGAGACTCTTTTCCCTAAGTGAACTGAACAAGGTTATTATGGAAGAGGTAAACTGACTTAAAAAATCTCAAGGGTTGTCTTTTTACACTGTCAGTGGGAGAAGGGAGAAAGGTGGGGGGCAGAGAAGTGTTCTGAAGGTTTAGTCTGACTTTTTTCTTTCTTTTAGGTCTGTTAATAAACTTCTTTTTATTCTTTTAAGTTTTGTGCCTGCTTTGCTTTCTCCTAATTCTTATCTCACAGAAGGAAAATAAGTAAGTAATGGATATTGTGAACCAAACCACTACAACAAGGCAGCGCCCATAAGGGAGCATGAAATGAAAACAAAGTATTTGTCCGGAGTCTGTGTTCCGGAACAGTTAATAGGCAAATTTATGTATGAAAAATTGTAAGAGAATATTGTCCAGTGTTTCAGGTTACCTAAGTAATTTTGGTCTTGTTCCATTACTTTAAGTAAGTACCGGAGAGTGACTGTTATTCAATATGGTTTTGTACAGTAGCAGTGAAGATTCTTTTCCCCAACTGGTAAAAGACATGCTCCACTGGAGAGGGTGACAAACTTTAGCATACCAGACATTTGAAGCAGATCAGTTATCACCAGCCTGTGCATACCTTTTCCCTAACAAACACTAGTGGTGCCCTCTCTGCTAATGAGAAAGGCCTGGGACCAGGAAACAAATTCATTGAATCCATTTTATCTCACTCTCCTTCAGGAGAAAGACTGTATTCACCGTACGCTTGCACTTCGGCTTTGCCCTCATATTTTAATTTACTTTCACAACATTTATATGTACTGTGACATTGTACACTTTAAAAAAATCACAAAGGGTCTGTGCAAGCAAATTTAAAGGCTGTCTGTGGCTTTTACGGACTTGATTGAAGATATTGGAAGTAACATTTGATTCATGAAAGACTAAAGGGCTGCTGTTCTGCAGTTCAGCGGAAGTTGAAGCAACAGCAGAACCACAGTAAAATAATTCATTAGTCTTTCATTTATTTAGGCTATAATGTGAGAGATCTGTGAGTTCAGGAAAATTATATTAAAGTTAATGAACTGAAATATTAGAAAATAAAATAATATGCAGCTCATAAGAAGAATAAAGTCCACTCAATACATTCTCTTGGTTTTGTTTCAGATCACATTTTTGAAAGAATTTTTTTTTTCTCAATCTGTTGGTTCACTTGATTAATTGTACATTGGAATTGGAACCCTAAGGAGAATCATATTTCTTACTTTATAAACATGCATACCTTTTTAAAAAGAGTGAAGACATAGAATGGAAAGAAGATAATCATCTAATTGTGTAATTTCTTGTCATTTATTTGTTCTAGGGTATACAAGACAAGCAGAAAATGTGAGGGTAAGAAGTAAAAAATATTTCAAAACTTTTCCTTGTTATTCTAATTCTGTTGTCATTGATGTTAGCTGTGTCATAGATTTCAGGGAAAGAGATTAAAATAACATTAAAAGATTTTGTAATCCTATTTGTAAGATTTCTTATTTCTGAAAGACCCTTTTCATTCATCAGTGGTAAGGTTATATGTGAGTAATGCTACCTGCATGTTAATGCAAGAGTGGAAAAATGTTATTTTGTATGATTTTCTCTATACTAAGGATTTGACAGCTTTGACATATTTTACAAGCTCCCCACAACCAAGTGATTTTTTGAAAGATTTAAAGTATATTAACATAATTTATTCTAATTCAAGTTTTTGCTTCTTCTTGTAAAGTTCAGTGCCTGTACAGACAGTATTAAGAAAGTTAAAGTCCATCCACCATTTCAGCTGAAGAAGAGGATCAAGTTAGGGAACACATGAGCAAAATGGAGATACACAAGCCCATGGGAGTGGACAAGTTGCTCTCTCAAGTGCTGAAGGAGCTGGTTTATGTCACCAGAAGGCCACTCTGAATTACCGGTGAAAGGTCATGGAGACTGGGGGAGGTTTCTCAAGACTGAAAGATGGCAAATATCACCTTTATGTTCAACAAGGTCACGAAGTACCTTGGGAATTATAAATCCATCAGCCTGCATTGGTTTAATCCACCTGGCTGCTAGAGTACCACACAACCACTCACATTTCACAAGCCCACATCAGTGGGATGGGGAAGAAAATAGGAAAAAGGTAAAATTTTGGCTTGAGATAAGAACAAATTAATAAAAACAGCTTAATAATTCAAATAAAGTAGTAGTAGCTGTTGTTAGTAGTAGTAGTACTACTACTACTTTGGAAAGGAAAAAGAGGGAAAGGAATAAAACTTGAGAGAAACAAATGATGCAAAATATAATTGGTCACCATCCATTGACCAATGTCGTGACCAGCTCCCTCCAGTTTACATACTGGACGTGACTTTCTGTGTTGCGGAATATCCCTTTGGCCAGTCTGAGTCGGTCATCCTGGCCATGCTCCCTCCTGGCTTCATGTGCACCTGCTCACTGGCAGAGCATGGGAAACTCAGAAAAATTACTCCTGAGCAACAGCCAAAACATCACTGTGTTACTAATATTGCTCTCATACTGAATCCAAAACACAGCACTGTACCTGCCTGCAGGAAAGAAAATTAACTCTATCCCTGCCAAAATCAGGACACAACATCACTTCAGCTGTGGTGTAGGTAATGGAGCAAATAATTCTGGAAGATATTTGCAAGCACATTAAGGACGTGACGGTGATTGGAAGCAGTCAACACTATGACAACCTGTGTGATATCTGTCTGTGATTAGATACTGGTTTCATGGATGAGCAGGGAACAGTGGATGTTATCTACCTTGTCTTTTCAAAGGTTTTGAGACTGTATCCTGAACATCTCCAAGGACATATCACTTGACTGAGAGACATATAAGTGGACAGTGATCTGGTCTGGAAACTGAGAGAACTATCAGACATGTTTTCATATACCAATGGGCTGAAATGGTTGTGATGAGTGGCAGGAAATTCATGCAGGCCATTCGCCAGTACTGTGCCCCAGGGACGGATATTGTCTCCACTACAATTTGAATCTTTGTTAATGATCTGAATGATGAGACAGGGTGCACCCTCAGCAAGTTTACATATGACACAAAATTGGAATGTTTGGTTGACATAGCAGATGTTTTTCCTGCCATTCAGAGGAACCTCAGGGACTGAAGGAAAAACTGCCAGGAAGCTCATAACACAGGAAAATACCAACTCCTGCTGTAAGAGTTGAAAGGTTCTAGGGATGTACTGTGTGCTAATCAATGGGAAAGTAGCTCTGCAGGAAAAGGTCTAGTCTTTTCCTACTGAGCAGAGTATTCTTACAGTAAAGAACAATGGCCCTTTGGTCTATAGAAGAAGGAGCCTTCCCACCAAATTAAGGGAGTCAGTCCTCCCCTACTCAGTTCTGGTGAGACACATCTGGAATTCTGGGCCCAGTTCTGCACTCCTCCTGGCAAGAAAGACATGAACTTACAGAAGGGAGTTCAGCGAACGGCCATACAGTTGGTGAAGTGCCCTCTCGTTTGAGGAAAGTCTGAGAGCTGGGATTGTTCATCTTGCAGAAGAGAAGGCTCCAGGAGATTTTACCATTTATATAAATACTTTGTAGGAGGGTGAAAAGAAGAGGGAGACAAGCTCTTGTCAGTGGTGCTCCGTGACAGGACAAGAGGTAATGAAATAGAAGAAATACTACTCAGGCATTACTCTGAGTGATTGACCACTGGAATAGGTTTCCCAGAGAGCACGTGAAGTCTTCATTCTTAAAGATATTAGAAAACTGACCAGACACAAACCTGATCAATCTAGTGCTCTTGGCTGAGCAGGGAGTAAGACTTGATGAACTACAGTGGTCCTACAAAGGTCCCTTCCACCCTCATCAATTCTGTGATTTTATGAATAATTTATGGACATTTATTTTTATCATTAGGATTATTTTCAAATAAAGCAACTGCCTGAAGCTGCTGAGTTTTAGCTCTTAAGAGGTATTCTTAATGTGATGGTGACAAAATATAGTCTGTACATCCTTCACCAAACCCTCACATATACCTCACACAGAGGCAATTACTATTTGTCCTAAGACAAATACACCAGGTGGAAATAGTCCTGAGGTAAGAACACCAGTTGGGAATTGCAGTAGGAACTGTCTGAATGCTTGCATAATTGATGCATTCCAGAGATGGGGGAGAGTTGTGATGACTGCAACTGACTTTGGTACACGTCAGCCTGCAAAATGGTATTAAGTGCTACTGGAGACTGGGACAGCTGGACAAACTGGTCTCCCAAGGTCGCAGGAAGCTTCCAGGTGAATCCACCCCAACTCCAGCAGGGACACCTTCAGGGGTAGATCAGGGTTCTCAACGACAGGAACTCTCACTTTTCAATAGGTGAGTTAAAAGCACTAAGATCTGGTCACACATGGAGATAAAATCCTAAAGGAGCGCCATAGGTGGTTTGCTGCTTTGTGCATTCTGCAAGGCCAAAGACTGTAAACTGGTATGTTTCTAGCCAAACTTGCTTATACCATAACCCTTTAGATCTGTTTCTATTTTACACCTTATTGATTGATTGATATATACTTAATTAATATTTGATACTATATTGGCAATAACTCTAATCATAGTTATACACATAATCAATGTAATATTTCTCTCACCTGGCCAAAAGTCTTCTCTCAACTACTCTTCTGCACATAATCTGGTTGGCTCACCTGCTCTCCTTCAGTTAGAAGTGCACGGTAGATTAATTTAAGATGTCTCTTGTCAAAACAATATCTTGTTAAACCATACAGCAAGCTGGTGATATCATATTCATGCAACTTACACCTCTTACATAATTTTCATAAGGAATTCTGACCTATAGTACAGGAAAATACCTCAAAAGTCAGAATCCCGAGGCTGAGTATACTGTAAGACATCTTTTCCTTTAAGGAAACTCTGGTGAAAAAGTAAATATAAATGAAAAAGTTTTGTTTAAATTACTTCAGCTATATTTACATTTAACTAACAGTTTCTGTCTTTAATTTCTGTGTAAATGCATTGTCTGTAAGACACTGCTATTTTTATCTCATGAAGAATCATACATGCATTATGTACTGAACTGATCAGGTAAAAAACACTTGGAGAAATGGCACATGTGATCCTGAATGGTGTTGATTAGAACGGATGACTCAGCTCAGATCTCGGAGATGTACATTTTGAATTGTTTTCAGATGACTAGAATACACAATACCTTCATTAGGTGTTCTTGAATCTTTCCAAGTCTCTAATTTTGTTGCATGAAAGAGTCCCATAGGACACTTCATTTTGACTTAGCATAACTTCATTTGCATAACAAGCCTTTGCCTTGAATATGAGAATATGGTCCACATACGCTGTAGGTTATCCTTGACTGTACACTGATTTTAAAATTAATTCCAGTAGGGGGTTGACACAGGGCCTAGATAAGCCTTAGATACATGCAAATTGCTGGTTTTCTGTTTCTATATAAACCTTGCTACTAAAGCAACCACAAGCACCATGCAGAAAGTTCTCTATTCCCAAATCTTAGCCCACCTGTTCATGCCTGGCTCATATAAATTTCTTCTATCCTATGTTTTTTTTATACTGAAAAATAGAGACTGAAACATGTTATGTTACAATAGATACACATTTATACCTACTGAAAATTATGTCAAAAACCAAAAGATTCACATAATGTTTCTTTCAGTATTGAAATATGCCTCTGAAATACAGAGGCAGAAGAACTTTAAAAATGTGCCAGTTAAGTGCTGTATTTGTGTCATGCATTGACCAACATCTACCTCAAGAATGCAGTGATTGACCTATAAAGGTAACAGGATTACAACATTTTAGATTGAATCAGGAATATTAAAGAGATTGAGAATAATGGGCCTGATAATTTTTGGGTTTCTCCGTTGTTATGAAAATACTTCAGTTTTTCAACCATCAATACTTCATGTTAACATTCAATATAATTTCAACTAGACCATTTTATCCCTTTTCTAGAAATTACCTAGGCCACAAGTTCTTCCGTATTTTTTCTTTCACTCATATCAATTCTGCAAATATTTTTATTCCAATACAAACCTTTAACTAACTCTCTTTGAAAGAAAATATTTACAAATACTGATTATAGCAATTACTGACTATAGTTAAAAACTATGAAAACTGTACTAGACCTGTAGTTGATTCCACCTCTGGGACAAACCCAGCCAGGGGGTAGACAATTCAGCCTCTCATGAATCCTATCCTAATCACTGCATCATTTGGATTACACTCCTAGCTCAATTGCTCACAGATTGTCACAGATCTGGTTATAATAACACTTTTATTCTTTGGTGTTCACTGTGTGAGTTCTATGCACAACTTCTGATTCAACTGTTCTTTTCAACAGGGTGCTACAGAAATTTTTTTTTTACACCTGCCTACATGTCTCCTCATGCTTTTCTTGTACCAATATGACTATCTTAGATCCACAGTTAATTATCAGTCTGACTTCAGAATTCTGACAGGTTCAAGATATTTTGTGGACGTCCTGACCATGTCACTTTTTCTGTTCATTCCTGTCTTGTCTTCAGCTTTCTGCCAGGAGGAACTGAAGTTATAAACACAATCACATCCCCAATTCCTGGAAATTTATTTCCTTATTTTTTAACAATTTTCTATGTATATAAAAAATCGAGATCTTTTTAAACAAGCTTTTTCCGTCAGCAATTTTTGCTTTTATTCTTTTACTTTGTGTTCTTTTTCTTTAATACTTCTTGCACAATGATCTGAACTCAATAGCAGACTCTACCTTCTGTTAACAGCTCTATCTTCCAGAGCATCCTTCTGCTGTACAATTTCAAATACAGAATAGGAACTCTGATGGACTGGTACCTGACAGCATAACTAGTTCTCTGTTCCTTTTTAAGTATGACACATGCTTTCTTTTTATACACATCAAGAAACTAACCTGAAAACCATCCATCCATTGCTGGATTTGTGCCACACATACAAACCTATTTCTTATGAGTGTTTCATATTAGTTTTCTGCTCAACTGTCTCAGGGATTGTTTATATGGCTACCATGTATTAAAGCACTCTTTTCTTTCCTGACTTTTTGATTGGTTGGTTGGTGGGGGTTTTTTTTGTTTGTTTGTTTTTTGCTGTTTTGTTTTAGATTTTTGGTTTTGTTTTAGTGTTCTTTGGATTGGTTCACAGGTTTGAGCTCCAGAATTTTAAAACTCAGTATATTCTATTACTCCTGACTAATAACAATACTTGCACTACTTAAAAAACCCTAACCAAACCAAACAAAACCAAAAAAAAAAAAAAAAAAAAAACCCAAACATTTCTCTCTAATCATCATTAAAATTATATAATAATAGTTTAGAATAATGGAAGTAAAATAATACATAATAATATAGTTTTCATTTCACTTAAGAGTATTATGATACAGCTAACATTTCTCAGAGGTTTTATGCTTACGTTTTATATATTAGCCTGGATGCTAGTTGTTAGATTCCATGCCCAACTCTGAAGCTGTATCCCCAGTGACTTTTAAGAAACTCATTGTCTTTAGAAATCTTTTTTATTCAATCATTTGAATTTAAAACAGTGTCTCAGTCTAAGTGTGGAAGCTCTGAAAAGTATTCAGGTATATGATGCAGGATCTGAAGAGCTACTCAGATGATAAAGAATTCAAGAATGAGTATATGTGCTTGGACATATAAAATTCGGTGTGGCTTGTAAGCTCTAATCAAGACGTGCCAGGAGTGATGCAAAACTGAATTAAGTACAAGAGTAATATAGTGTGTTAATAAGATTCCAGGCAGTCTTCAATATGTACTTCACTCTTACAAGAAAACACAAAAACAAACAGAAAAGAAAACCCACTGTGAATGATGATTGTTTCGTCTTTAGGAAAATAAACAGCCATGGCCAAATTTTCTATTGTTTTTTCATACACTAAGTCATTATGGTGCCACATTTGTATAGCTGTGTTTACAAATACCTCATAAATGCATAAAAGTTGTTTCAGCACTTTTTGTTTTTTATTTCACTTTTAGCCAAAGTGAAGACATTTACAATTACTTGAATTTGCAATGCTTTTTTTTTACAAAAATTCTAAAAACAAATATAACATTTTTCTACAGTGCTTGTTTTCTTACCTGTTTCTAGGTTTTATGTCTGCAAGAATTATTAAGATGCTAGTCAAAAGTAAACTCCTATTTTCAAAATAAATGCTTTTATGTTAGATCAGACTGTAGGTTTTCAGAGAACAACTAAATTTATTTTTTAAAAAAGTTAGATTTATTTAAGTAGTCCATAATATTTATACACTTTTTATACTCTGATACCCATTTGTCTTTTCAAATCTTTAGAAATAACACTTGACTAGACCTAATCAGAATCACTTGTTCTGATATGACCTTCTTTTTCAAGATAATGTATCTGTTCAACAGTGAAGGGGAATTTAATTAAATCCTTTTGAACTGTTTCCTGTCTTTTTAGATGAAAGTACTACAAAGAAATAATGCTAATGCACATTACCTAAAAAAAAAAATACCAAACCAACAGAAAACACCCTGAACTTTATAATTTTCAAAATACAGATGGCCTAATTTTACCATATTGTTCTCATATTTAATATCTAAACTCCAATTTTAACCCAGTCAAGTGATTTAAGTTACTTTAGTTTGAATTCAGTACCTGCTAGACAAAAAAGAAAAATGCTTGCTTTCCAAATGTTTCTACTGCATCTTTGATTGGGAATATTTACCATAACAATGCTAAAAAAATAATCTCAGTTCTTTGGTAGTTTTAAATAAAAAAATCTTTTGAAAATCTTACCTTTTACAGGAAGAATTAAGATATCTGAAAATAACTAGCAAAATGAACTTCCTGTCTATATCACTGAAGTGCCACGTAATCACCATGTATGAGCAGAAGATAATTTTTTCATCGCTATTAGTTGTAGTAATTTTAACTGTTCAATTGACCTCTTCAAGAGACGGCAAATGCTTGTGTGACTGAGGACAACTTGTGGCCGATCCCTAACGCCGATTTTCTGGTGGAGTGTTCCCTTGAACTGCTTGTGAAAATAAGGAAAGGGACAGTGGATAGTATCGTCAGAGGCTTTCTGTCTTATACCATTTAAGTTTGATGCTTAGTCAGAAAAACACATAATTGGCTGCTTTTTCTAAATGCCATTTTAAGTCAAGAAAGCGATACACTGTAGAAGTGAAAACCTATGTCTTTAAAGCAGGGAAAAGAAATATCTTCCTACATATGTATGAAATCAGCTTGTAAAACTAATTCATTTGCACTAGTGATCACTGTGGCTGAGGGCTTATTGGGATCAAAATCAAAGACTGCAAATCTTTTTAGAGATGAAAACATCAACAGTTGCATTAACTTGAATGGGTGAGGGAGGTCAGAGAAATTTAGAACTGCTTTACCAGAGGGTGATGAATTCCAGCAGTGCTGAGGTATCCATGTAGCTGTAACCAGTAATCCCACAAGCACTGCAATCCCATCCAAAACACTGTCTGCTGTCAGAGGTATGATACTGGTTTATATCTGTCTTCAATATGATATGAAGCAGCAATTTCTATTTTCACAAGTTCTGCCTTTGTAATTACGCTAATTGATTGCTCATTATGTAAAACTTGCAGGATTTCAAATTACTAATTCAGCTCCATGTTCCAGAAATACAACATACCCCTTGTTCTTTATAGGAAAGTGGAATATTTCTTGTAGAATTCACTTCCTATTCTCAGCTATAACTGAAAATGTGAGATTCACATAGACCTTAAGAGTAAAGACAATGAAAATTGGGAGTTGTGTCCATAGTTTGTCTCTGCAAAAATTGCCTTTTGAAAACCTCTCAGTCTTGACTGTTCTGTTTAGCACAATTAGCACAATGTAATTAGGCTTTTTAGTTCAATAGGATTAGGCTGATGGACCAGCTCTGACATTTTCCCCCCTTTTATTCTCCTCTTGTGACATAGTACAAGTTACTTGAAAAAGTAACCTACCTGTCCTTTTTAAACTGATTTGTCATAGAAGAGATATTCACTTATTGTGAAAAGCATTCTGAAATTCCTTGATTGAGATACCTATATTTGAAATGCAGTGTTTGGAATGGTTAATTTTTTTATGGTTGCAACATACAGTTGAACACCAAGTCCATGAGTTTTTACAAGGACTTTACAGGCTAGCTTTATGACCTTCTGGCTCGTTTAAACACTCCAATAAAAGAATCTTGGATCCATGTTAAGTTTCTTCAGAATTTCATTTGTATAACACTGAAAACTATCTATGCTAGTCACTTTTGTGCTAAGTTTCTAATCTTTAAGGTATTAATATACATGGTTTTATTAGCCCACGTGTGCTAAAATTTCCATTCATTAGTACTGCACTACAAAGCACAAAGTCTTTAATTTTATCATAGCAATGAGTATGAGACCAAGTCAAGTAATGGTAGTAGTAAATTGGAATATTCTAGGAAAATTATGTGTTAATTATATTAATATGGTAATAATATGGTTACAGGTGTTAATAATATATACAATTTAAAGTAAATATCTTGTATAATAAAAAAATTTAAATATTAAAATATATATTTCAAAGTTTTGGTTCCATATGTTGTGTTTGCTGATTGAGCAAATATGTTTTTAAAGTCATTTCTAATTCTAGGGGAGACAAATGGTGACATAGATCACAGAAAACATAATAATATGTTATCTATTTTTTGTTTCTACTTGATAGAAAAAATCATTAAAAATCCATGACATTGGTCATGTTTAGAGTGACTAATTTGTTTTTAAACGTAAGTATAAATTTAAGTTTACCTTCAAATCAGGGATCAGACCAGATATTTTCTTACTCAGTGCTAAAACATTATA